>NC_091846.1:15610951-15913731 GCF_037783145.1 Equus przewalskii | reverse complement strand
TAAATCTACAATATTTGAATGTTTCATAAACATTTTCTCCTGATGGACCGTAACCTATATGAGGTCAGGGTCTGAGTCTTTTTTGGGGAGGCCTACCCTGGTGTTTAGCATAACCACATAATGGATAATGAATGTTTGTTGATTAAACAAATGAATAAATTTAGAATCAGACAGAAGTGGTGGAGAATCTTGGGAAAGTTACTTAACCTCTCTAAAGTTTAGTTTCTCACCTAAAATGAGGATACACACACCTACTTGTAAGGTTGTTTATGTCTGTAACAACATAATGCCATGAAGAACACACAAACCATGCATATGGCAATTCACTAACTTATAGAGGCTGATGTTGATCTTTACTATGATCGTGATTCCCAGATCCCACAACATTTATCAATGCCACGCTTATTTTTCCAAGTTCTCAGAACAAATTGCCTGGAAATTAAATCATAGTGTGCAATTAGACTGGAAAAACTAAACCCAGTATCTCTTTTGCTTTTGCTGCCAGATTTTTCAAAAGATGAGAAGTGTGGTGAATCATTACAGCTGAATTTTAATTGCAGAGGGGACATTTTATTGACTGACTTTATTGTGCTGACAGAAAAATGGATTCTGCACCACACTGCCTCCCTTGACCCTTCATTTGTAACTTAAAACTCTTTAATTCTCTTCTATTTATCTGCAGGTGGCGTGTGAATAGCATATCAGAAAATCACATTTGAAATTATATTCTGTATTGGAGAGCGTTTATTATTAATTACAATTACTTTTACCATACAGATGTTCTATCATGATTCTAATTATATTTGTGTGGCTACAGATGTGCTTCCAACACCCTGGCTCTCAATGCTTGATCCTCTTCTCCAATGACTTTAGCCTTCACGCTCATTCTCATGGTCATAGCCTAGAATTTGCCATTACCGATGTTTGCAGACCTAACAAATCTCAATCAGCCATTGCTCCCCTTTTTCCTCAAACCTCCAACATCTTATTGCTTATCTTCACACTCAATTGATGACCTTGCTTCTTTTTCCCTGAAAAAGTAGAAGCAGCCCTTTACTCTCTTCTCAAAGAGCAGCTAGATTGATCCGCTTAGAGTGTAAATCAAATCATGTCATTACTCTGACGAAAAACTACCCTTTCCTGACCTCTCATTGTGCTCAGCATAGGAGCCAAGCCCTGCGATGACCTAAGAGTAGAGTAAAAAGAGGCACCATTGATAACTATACCAGGGCAATATGCGTAAACTGAGAATCTTCCAGGCAAACTGAGAAGTGTGTTTCACCTACATGGATCTGGCTTCCGGTCACTCTCTGACCTTATCCCCTACTGGTTTTCCCCTTGCTCACTCTACTACAGCTGCATGGTGCTCCTTACTCTTCCTTGAACATAGTAGGCATGCCTCAGTCTAGGGCTTTTACACCACTATTCTCTTTGCTTTCAACATTCTCCAAGATAGCGTTTCAGTTTGCTCCATCGCCTCCTTCAAGTCTTTACCTTCCTCAGTGAGCAAACACCTTCCCTTGACCTACTACCTAAAATTACCACGTACATAATCTCCACCCTCTTTCTCTTGCTTTATTTTTCTCTTTAGTCATTATCATCATCTATCCCTCATCTATATATTTTCAATTAAATTGGAAATCTTATTCAAAACAATTAAGATCATTACCATTTCATTTCATGTGTAGTAGAGCAAATATTTTGACATTTCTCATCAGTTCATTTCCGTTAGTATATTTCCAAGCTTATCCAGATCACCTTATTGTGATACTTCGTATGAAAGTAGACTTTCTTGTAAACAGAGTTTTAGACTTCTTTTTATATGGTAAGTCACAGTATTATGATGATGCTTTCCCACAAGAGACAAACCAGCAAGGCAGAATTGTATATTGAAAATCCCATTGGTCTTAGAGCCCAGACATCTGGATTATAGTCCTACCTAGATCTTACGCTACCTAACTGTGCAAACTTGGGAGAATCACTTAAGTGCATTGAGTCTGTTTAATTATTGATACCAAGGGAGCTGGAATACATTATTTCTAATGTTCCTCCCAGCTACAGAGGCCTCAGCTCTCAGCAGACAAACTGCTAAGTTCATAACCAGTTCAGTCAAATTCTAATCTCTGCAATATAGTACACATTTTATCTGAGTATATTACTGAATTGACTGCTTTTAAAAGCCAAAGTAAAAACATTTGAGTGATAAGCAAAATGTTATCAATGCATAAATCAATTCACATGTTGTGAACTGGAACAACCATGAAGCAACCTACATGAGGATTATTAATAATGTCTTACATTTGGTAGCACTTTACAGAGATCTTTTAAAAATATTCTTATCTTAATGTTAAAGACTACTTCATATATGTGTTAATATTTATTTCATTTTATAATTGAGGAAACTGAGACTCAGCTGGGGAATTGTCCAAGGTTAAACAACCAGTTAGAGATAGAGTCTGGATTCAAACTCACTTCTAGCACCAAGTCCAACAGTATTTTCACAATACTAAAATATGTCTCACTGTGCCAATCAGTAATGTCTAAATACAATTTTAGGTGTTAATAAATGTGGATTTATTTAAATAGAGTTCACTTAATGACATAATCATTATCTTTTGTAATGATTACTTTGTTGTAGACAATATAATATTATATTTTAAAAGCTTATATCATTTACTTATATATCTGAAATGAGAGATTCTCAAGGGTAGGAAATGTGTCTATTATCTGTATCTACCATGTAACCCAGCACAAAGTAGGTTCTAAAAAGGTTTGATGTATAAATGAATATAGTGACTTTAACTGGCATAACCATAGAGTATTTCATTACTGTTTCATACTTGTAATTGCTGTCTTTATTGTATGAAAGATGTTAAAGCTGTCATCCATTTTCACAAGGCAATTATTTCAATTGTCATACAAAAAAAGCTTTAATCCACAGAATAGACAAATTCACAATAATAGTTGAAGTCTTTAAAAATACTCTCAGTAATTCATTGAACAAAGAGATAAAAAAAGACAAAGATATAAAATATCTGTATCTACCACTTTTACATAATGACACGGTTATAATCCAACAACTCAGAATACACATTCTTTTCAAGTGCACATAGAATGTTCACCAAAATGGAACTGTATTGGGCTACAAAATATTCTTAATAAATTTTAAAAGACTGAAATTTTACAAACATGTTCTCTGATCACAACAGATTTTAACTAGAAATTGTTAATAAGAATATACCTGGAAAATCTCCAAACATTCAGAATTTAAACAACTAATTTCTAGCAGCTCATAGATCAAAAAAGAAATCACATGGGAAATAAGAAATATTTTGAACTGAATGACAATGAAAAAAATTGTGTGTGTGTGTGTAAATTTGTAAGATACTGCTAAAGCAGTGGTTAGGAAAAAAATGATAGCTTTAAGTTCTTGTTTTCTAAAGGAGAGGTTTAAAAATCAATTATCTAGGTGTCTCTCTACAGAAATTAGAAAAAATAAGCAAATTAAACCCAAATTAAGCAGAAGGAAGGTAATAAGAGAGGAATTAATGAAACAGAAAACAGACGAACTATGAAGAAAATTCACAAAGCTAAATGTCAGCTCTTTGAAAAGATTACAAGCCCTATGAAAACCTAATAAAGAAAAAAAGGAGAGAGAATACAAATTACTAATATCAGGAATGAAAGAGAGGTCACCCCTATAGCTTCCATAAGTATTACAAATGTAATAAGTGAGTATTATGGATGACATTATGCCAACAAATTTAAAGGCATAAAGATTGCAAAAAAGAAGTAAAACTGCCTCAATTTAAAGATGACAAGAAAATACCTACAGGTTTAAAAAACCAGTACTGAAACTAATAAGTGAGTTAGAAAGTTTGCAAGATACAAGATTTACATACTAAATATAATTATATTCCTATACACCAAAAACAAATGTTTGGGAGAAAAATTCTTTTTAAATTTTATTTACCACATGATCAAAAACATAAAATATTTGAGAATAAATTTAACAAAATATACACAAGACTTCTAAAAAACTGCAAAGCATTTTTGAGAGAAATCAAAGACCTACGTAAAAGAAGAGGTATACCATGTTCATTGACAGAGAAACACAATATTGTTAAGACTTCACTTCTCAAATTGATTTATAAACTCAATACAATCTCAATAATAGGAAGGATTTTTTTACACACACTGATAAGCTGCTCCTAAAATTTATTTGGAAATGCATAGCCAAAACAATCTTCAAAAAGAACATATTTGGAGGACTTGGACTCATTGACTTCAAGACTTATTACAAACCTAAAGTAATGAAAACAATTAAATGGAGAAATAGAGAGAAATTTTCAACCCAAGAAACAGAAGAAATGCAACTCCTACTTGCACCATATATAAAAATCAATTTGAGATGGATCATAGATCTAAGTGAAAATCCTACTGTTCGTAAAGCCTTTAGAAGAAAAGATGAAAGAATAACTTTACTACCTGAGAGTAGAAAAATATTTAGAGCTGGACGCAGAAAACAATAACAATAAAGGAAAGTATTAACATATTTGATTTCATCAATATTAAAACACTGTTCATCAAAAGATATTGTTAAGAAATGAACAGGAAACCACACAATGGGAGAAAATATTCACAAACCATATATCTTATAAAAGACTTGTATCCAGAATATATAAAGAATTCCTACAACCCAATAAAAAAGACAAACAATTGAATTTTTTAAATGAGCAAAATATGAACAAACGCTTTCAAAGAAAGATGTAAAATAGCCAACAAGCACATGAAAAAGTGCTCAACATCATTAACCATTAGGATAGTCACATTAAAGCCACAATAAGATACAATTTTACACCTACTAGAATGGCTAACGTTAAATAAACTGAAAATACCAAGTGATGCATAGGATGCAGATACAACTGGAATTCTTCTACATTGCAGATAAGAATGTAAATTGTACAATCCCTCTGAAGAAGTGTTTCTCAGTTTTCTGTAAAGTTAAATACCCACTCCACTACAACTTAGCATTTCCACTCCTAGATATTTATTCAAGAGAAATGAGAACATCTGTCCACACGAAGACTTGTACACAAATATTTATAGTAACACTATCATTATAGCCCTAAAATGGAAAAACCCAAGTGCCCATTAACAGGAGAATGGATAAACAAATTATGGTATACTCACAGAATGGAATACTATTTAGCAACAAAACAGAACTATTGATTACAAAACTTAAATGAATCTTACAGATATTATGCTGTGCTAAAGAAGCTGAATATGAAAGAGTAGACATATATGAAATTCTAGAACAGGTAAAATTAATCTTTGGTGAATAAAATCAGAAAAATGTTGCATGAGAAGCAAGCATAGTGACTCCGAAGGAGCTTGAGGGAACTTTCTGAGGTGATGGAAATAGTCTATATATTGGCAGGTATATGTATATGTTTCACATCGGTGTGTGCATTTGCATAAATTTATTTTTCTGTACACTCAAGATTTTTACCTTTTATATTACTGCATGTAATTTTACCACAAAAAAAAGACCACTTTAAACCAATAACGAACTCTAGTTAGGAGATTAACTTTTCGCAGTAGTGGGGTTAGCAATTCTGAAACTATTTTCTGGTATTCTAGCCTAGAAGAATATACTAGTCTGGGTTCTCCAGAGAAACAGAAACAATACAATGTGTGTGCAAGCTGGCAGGCTGGAGATCCAGGGAAGAACTGATGTTGCAGTCTTGAGCACAAAGGAAGTATAGAGCCAGAATTCCTTCTTCTTTGGGGGACCTCAGTATTTTCTCTTAAGGCCTTCAATTGATTGGAAGAGGCCCACACACATTATTATGGAGGGCAATCTGCTTTACTCAAAGTCTACTGATTTGAATGTTAATCACATCTAAAAAATTGGTGTTTGACCAAACAACTGGGCACTATAGCCTAGTCAAGTGGACACATAAAATTAACCATCATAAAGGGAGTAACAACTGTGACAAGGGGAAAGTTTTAAATCTATCTGTGATATTGGATGGAATTGGAAGTATCAGTATGAACACATGGTTTTTAATAAATAGATATGGACATAGATATAAATATAGATATAGCTGCATATATACTTACATACACATATGCACACATACATTTCCTAGCTCTGTCTGCTGAGAGAGACAAGAAGCAATGACAGACCAGTAGCAATGAACATACCTAGCACTCAGATTTTACTTTCTAAATACCATCCTACACTAAAAAGCAAAAGGGCTTCCTGGAGAAAATGCTGATTCCAAGGCTTGGGAAAAGAGATCACAAACTGAGCCTAGAATATCTTAATGGCTTGAGAAAGTCCTAAAAAGGTCACGTGACCATAACTGAAGGACAGAGGAACCAGCATGAAGGCATTCCTACTAGACAATGAATAAATTCTGGGACAATGAATAAATGAATAGGGGAGAAGGAAAAGCTCTTCTTTAGAGTAGAATGCTACTCTAACAAAGGTAGAAGAAAGAAAATCATCAATAGATGACAAAACTAATGGATGAAAGTTTTAAGGAATGGCATTCACACGGTTTCAGTTGATCTCCCCACAAATGCTTATTACATCAAAAGGAAAATAATAACTTTACAATAGAGAAACCTGACTGGAACCACCTTAATGATCAGCAGTAATGGAACAAATCCACATTATGTAATTCTTGATACAAGGCACTGATAATGACACAATATCACTACTGTGGCATTTCTGCCTAAAATGGATGGCTTGAATGTAATCATGAGAAACTATCAGACAAACCCAAACTGAGAGTCATTCTACAAAATAACTGATCCATATTCTTCAAAAATGTTAGCCAAGACAAAGAAGCCTAATAAGTTGTTTTAGGTTAAAACTGACTGAAGACTGAGTGCACTGCATGGTTGGATTAATCCGTTACTAATCCATTACTGGGTGGATCCTAGAACAGGGAGAAAGTACCTGTACAGGAAACGATCGGGACAATTGATGGAATTTGACTAAGGACTATGGATTAGATAATAGTGTTGCATCAATGTCAAACTACATGATTTCAATAATTGTACCATGATAATGTAAGAAAACTTAATTTTAGCAAGTACATACCATAAAATTATTGTAAAAGGACCAAATATCTCCAATTTATACTTATTCAGAAAATAAAATATAAACATATATAAATATATATGCATATATGTATGTAAACATACATGCAAATATAAATATAAGTAATACTTGTATTATAAAATGTAGAATACATATACACTTTATATATAAAATGTGGAATACATATATACATTTTTATTACATTATTTTACATTACATTACATTATTACATTATTATTTTTTTGTTACATACAAAATTTATATATAAAAATTTATAGTATTAACATTTGTGTTTATATCCATTCAAATATAAATGACAATAACGCAAATGGGGCAAATGTAAACAAAGAACACGGATTAAAGAATACCCAGAGTTCCTGCTACTGTACTAGCAACTTTTCTCTAAGTTTGCATATCAAACTGTAAAATAAATCAAATTTAAAAGTACAAAACAAACATAGAATATTTTTATATATTCATGATTTTTCTCAGGCACAAAAGAATGCCTACCACATAACAGGTATGCAGTATGTATTTATTAAAGGGTGGATAAATAAAACTATTTTCTTATGAATATGAAAGATCTTTTTAAGTTGTGAAATAGTGAAAGTTTTATTAAAAGTTGGAAATCCAGTCTTTATAATTCATACTACACTTTTCAGTCCCCAGATAATCATATCATAATACACAGCCTGCAAATATTTTTACCTGATTGGAAAAAATTGAGCACAAAGATATACAAGTCAAGTTATCCCCAAAATCATTTTGACTTTTCCCCCAGCGGATTTATCGTTAGGTCAAAAGGCTAAACAAGTAGTCAATTTCTACTTCAACCTGAACAGAACAATTGGCTCTTAACTGTCTCTCACATGTTGTGCAATTTTTCTTCTACGTTAAATATTTAACATCTTCTCAAAAAGGTTTAAGGATGCCTTTCACAATAATTTAATGTAACATATTCTCTATTTACTATATGATATTTCTTCATTTTTATCTCTTGATGCACCATGTAACTACATCGGTAAGAAACTCAGTTCACAATCACACCATCCAAACCACTTGGGCCAGGGTACATGTTTGTCTTCATGAGGGTTTTGAAATCAATAACAACGAATATCTCAGAATTTGAATAACAAAAACATAATTTTTATTACCATTTTGAGGACTATTTCACAAACACTCGGACAAGTTTATTAAAATCAGTTTGCTTGTATTTTGAAAGAATAATTACAGAAAAACAAAAATATTATTTACATGCCTGTTGGCCATCCGTATATCTTCTTTGGAGAAATTTCTGTTCAGATCTTTTGCCCACTTTTTAATTGGATTATTGGTTTTTTTGTTGTTGAGCTGTATGAGTTCTTTGTATATTTTGGATATTAACCCCTTATCTTATATATGGTTTGCAAACATCTTCTCCTAATTGTTAGGTTGTCTTTTCATTTTGTTGATGGTTTCCTTTGCTGTGCAGAAGCTTTTTAGTTTGATCTAGTCCCACTTGTTCATTTTTGCTTTTGTTTCCCTTGCCAGATCAGACATGGTACTTGAAAATATGCTACTAAGACCAATGTCAAAGAGCGTACTACCTATGTTTACTTCTAGAAGTTTCACAGTTTCTGGTCTTACATTCAAGTCTTTAATCCATTTTGAGTTGATCTTTGTGCATGGTGTGAGATAATGGTCTACTTTCATTCTTTTGCATGTGGCTGTCCAGATTTCTGAACACCATTTATTGAAGAAACTCTCCTTTCTCCATCACATCATTAGCTATCAGGGAACTGCAAATCAAAACTACAATGAGGTATCACCTCACTCCGGTCAGAATGGCTATAAATAACAAGACAGGAAACAACAAATGTTAGAGAGGATGTGGGGAGAAGGGAACACTTGTTCACTGCTGGTGGCAGTGCAAACTGGTGTAGCCACTATGTAAAGCAGTATGGAGTATCCTCAGAAAATTTAGAATAGATCTACCATATGATCCAGCTATCCCACTGCTAGGTATTTATCCAAAGAACTTGAAAACGCAAAGGCATAAAGATACATGCACCCCTATGTTCATTGCAGCATTATACACAATAGCCAAGACTTGGAAGCAACCTAGGTGCCCATCAAGGGACGAATGGATAAAGAAGATGTGGTATATATACACAATGCAGTACTACTCAGCCATAAGAAATGATGAAATCCGGTCATTTGTGACAACATGGATGGTCCTTGAGGGTATTATGCTGAGTGAAATTAGTCAGAGGGAGAAAGTCAAATATCATATGATCTCACTCATAAGTAGAAGATAAAAACAATGACACACAAACACATAGCAATGGAGATTGGATTGGTGGGTACCACAGGGAAAGCGGGGGAGGGCAAAAGGGGTGATTAGGCTCAAATGTGAGAGGATAGACTATAACTAGTTTTTGGGTGGTGAACATGTTGTACTCTACACAGAATTCGAAATATATTACGATGTGCATCCGAAAGGTATATAATGTTACTGCAATTAAAAAATATATATATTATTTAGTGAGAAAAGCCTACTTCCAATGTCTTAAAACCGTCAAGATTTTTATAAATCATCTGCTTGCCCATTTCTATCAAAATCAAGGCAGTTATTTTTGAAAAGCACACTTGAGAGCTCAAATCCATGAAAGCTCTGTTTAAGGAAGGAAACAATATGAGAGATGCCAGCAATATTTATTGATCGCCTCCTATATGCCAGGCACTGCATTCAATATGAGTGTGCAGATATGAAAGAACTGCTCCCTATTCTCAATGAACAAGCACAGAATACTATGAGGAACATTGGAATGAACCTAACCCAACTTGAGGGTAACATGGTTCAATAATTCAGTGAGGGTGTCCAATAGGAGCTAATTATGCCTAGGCTGAGTTCTGAAGATTCAATAAGATCTCTCCAGGTAAAGAAGGTGGGGGAAGGTATTTCTGGGAAAGGGAGCAGCAAAAATGAAAGCAAAGAGGTAGAGAAAGGTGGATGTTTGGGAAACTTCAGAGAGTTTGATAAAGTAGAGGCAAAAGTTGACCAGGAGAGTGTGATGAAAAATGAGACTGAATAGTTTATCAGGGACCTGATTATAAGAAGCCTAGAATGCCATGGAAAGATAGCAAGAATTTTGGGTTCTATCCAAGCAACTATGGAAAAATAATTGGGAAATTTTAACTGGGAGGTGACATGATCACATTTGTAAAAGAACACTTATTCTGGTGGGTAATATTAAGTGCATTCAGAATAGCCATAAATTCAAGGTAGATATTTTGAAAGCCTGATCTAAGTTGATGATTGAGGAAAATTATATAGGAGTATACTTTTTTTCCATCTTTCCATGTTTCCCACCAATAATCCATAAAAATTAAAACATCACTATATATATATTGGAAGGTGGTTTCCAATTGGTGACATTGAAGAAAAGAACTGAGTTTGGGGACAGGCCTGCACATAGGAAAGTCATTGCCCTTCTCCCATCCAAGTGCTCACACAATAAGCAAACTATGTCAGAGCCCTGGGTCTGCCTTTTTGTGGTTGTGGTTGTTGAGATATAAATGACATACAACATTGTTTAAGTTGAAGGTGTACGAAGTGTTGAGTTGATACCTTTATATATTGCAATATGATTACCACCTTAGCTTTAGCTCATATCCCTATCACATCATATAATTATCATTTCTTTTTTGTGACGAGAACATTTAACGTTTAGTCTCTTGGCAACTTTGAAGTATATAATACCATATTGTTGACTATAATCACTATGCCATGCATTAGCCCTCCAGAACTTATTCATCTTCTAGTTGCAAGTTTGTACCCTCTAACAACACCTCCCAACTCCCTCACCCCACTGCCCTTGGTAGCCACTATTCTAATCTTGGTTTCTATGAGCTAGGCTCTTTTAGATTCCATATATAAGTGATATCACATAGTATTTATCTTTCTCTGTCTGACTTATCTCACTTAGCCTTATTCCCTTCAGGTTACTCTATGTTGTCACAAATGGCAGAATTTCCTTCCATTTTGAGGTAGGTCATCATGCCAATATCCCTGTTGTGTACATCACTGTTTCCAGGTTTCTTTTCAGAGGTGTTAGCAGACTGCCATTGCTGTGCAGCATGCTGCATAGTGTACCCTGTACAGTAGTTTCCCCAGCTGAGCCCTGACATCTAGACCTGTGGTAAAATAGTAGGGAGCCTCACTTTGACCACAGATTCAAGCTGCATTTTCCAATCCAGCTTTAGTAATAATAAAGCTAATATTTTCATCTTTATCTGAATGTCATGCCTAATGCTGTCTGATTCTCAGAGGGGAAAATGGAGTTCATAGGACTAGATGACTAAAGATGGAGATAAAGAGCAGAGAACGGGAGACAAAAGCGACCCCTACATGCAACCCTTTCTCAATACCTCTCCTACAGACACAGAGAGCTGAAATTCAGTGAAAAGGTCAATGACTAATCCAGCTTGGCAAAGAAATTTCTCTCTAACATGGCATTTTTGGTCTGAGTGGATTCAGGCAGAAATGCGTTGGCAGGACATTCAAGGAAGGAGGCAGTGCCAGAATATACACCCTCAGCCCCCTGTACTAACAGAAGGCAGGCAGCCCCCATCTGCTCGCTACCCATCACTCTTTCACAGTCAGTCAAGGGTATGACTAAGGAAGCAGCTTTATTAACACCACACGGTTACTGGCTTCCCTGCAGGTATGCTGAAGCTTGGAACTGCTCTCAAATTAGGGACCCACCCAGCAATGATTCACATTTCTGAGAAAAGCACTGGTAAGACATTGAATGGCATGCAAAATGTGTTTATTATTCAAAACAAATTGTGTCACTAATATCTCACATTAAGCCTATATATGAAATGCATCCCATTTTTCTTTTTCACCAGAAGGATTTGAAATCCACACAAAGACAAAAACCAATATTCCATCATCCATTGGCTAATATTTTTCTAGCTCCCTCTGGGCCTGTGTTCTCATGCTGTGAAACTCAAAACTATCCAAAGAAATTGTGTGCTATGGATTGCAAATTCTCTTGCTGACTTTATTATTTTTTTATAATAATAAGAGAATTAGAGCAAATGTCATATAATATATGAACTGAAACCAATACAGCATTTTGGTAGAGTATGGGGCTTCGTCATTCTAATACATGTTAAAGGACAAAGCTTTTTTAAGAAAACATTAATGCTTAAAGAATTGATTAAAAACAATAAACACACGTCCTATTAATATTTAATATTAATAAACAATACCACACAAAAAACTTTACAATATTGACTAAAGGACAACGATATATGCTACTGTTTTTATAGTCTGGAATGTCATTAATTTAAGAAGAGTTTATTTGAATTACTTCTTGCTGCTACTAATATAAAATGAAGAAATTTTTCACATGGTCTATTTCTTCACTATTTTTCACATAAATGAAGCCTTTGTTTCTTTTCTCCGCCCCAGGAGAGTAGGCACTGAGAGTGATGTCTTTTTATTTGGCTGTTTTTCTTTCTCTTCAAAGGATCGTTGGGTCACCTAGCACACAGCCCTCAATCAATATTTGTTGAATGAATGATCACATATGATCCTGACTCATCAATGCAGAGAGTCGGAGAGGTAACTTGGGTAAAAGAGATGAAAGAATAACTTCCTTTCAATGAGCAAGGATCCTTCTTTAAAAAGAGAAAGAAAATAGTAGAAAATCAGAAGAGAGTATCACCCAAGAACTATTTTTTTATTCAGCTACACACATGAACTAACCCCAACTATATCACCCCTCAGATAAAGCTAAAGGTGGATTATGAGAAAAGCTTTATAAGTAAAAAGCATGATTTCTGTGAATGCTTTTTTTTTTTTGAGAAAGATTAGTCCTGGGCTAACATCTGCCACCAATCCTCCTCTTCTTGCTGAGGAAGACTGGCCCTGAGCTAACATCCATGCCCATCTTCCTCTACTTTACATGTGGGACTCCTGCCACAGCATGGCTTGACAAGCAGTATGTAGGTCTGCACCAGGGATCTCAACCGGTGAACCCCAGCCAACCAAAGCAGAATGTGCGAACTTAACCACTTTGCCACCAGGCTGGCCTCTCAATGCGTTTTAGTATCCCAAAATACATTGTCCTAGTTATTGCTCTTTATTTCAAAGAAAAGCAATGGTCAATCAAGAGCCTTGGTATTCAGGAAAGAGCTGTTTGAAAAATACATTCATCGAGTGTTGACGTCTGTACAGCAACCACCTATGTCTTAGAGTAAAACATAAGTTAGGAGTCTAGAAGGCACACATCTTCTATGTTCTTAATAATATATTCATATGTGAAACTCATTTTCAGATTAAAAATACTCTTACCCAATTGATTCCACTCCAAGGAGTGGAAGGTTTATAATTTGGATAAATAATAAGCCATTTGTATCATATTAGCATAAAATAAATATCACAAATACTTCAGAAAGTCTCCCATGTCTGAAATAATAGATTAAAAGGCTTTGCTTGCTCTTAGCTTAGTTGTATCACGAATCACAAAGAAATCTTATATTAGGTTTGGCTAACACTATGTTCCTTCCTAAAAAATAAAAATACAAAGTAAAAGTTTTGAAGCAGTACAGGGCAAATAACCTCATAAATAAGTTACTGATGACGTTTTTGTTACCTGTCACATTTGCAGTGTTTTGGGTTTGTCCTTAAAGAATGGAATTGATATTGGAAATGGAATATCAATGATTTCTTAGCAATTACGTCTGAATAGTTGAATTGGAAGTGATTTTCTTCTTTTTTGCTTATGTGCATTTTTCAAATATACTTTTATAATAAAAAAATCTTTAAAATTATATTCATGTTTGAGATATATAGTGAGATATATAGTAATAATCTACTAATTGAAAATAAAAAATTAAAGTCATTTTCACTTTAATTTTAGAAAAGAAGAGGCTCACAGTTGCTTACTCCTGTATCCACCACGAGAAGCCTAAGCTCTGGAAAGCCCTCATTCCCTCACTTGCTGCCAATTTAGCAGCTGCTTCTTTTCTCATTTTGACAGCTCAGCTGCCTCTTTATTCCCTGCAGATCAGTGATGAAGCTCAGCTACATAAATCAGAGTTACTCACCACATTTTATTAATTTGACTTAACTTGGTATTTCTTAGCTATAAGGTCTCATCCAACTTTTAATTTTCTGTGCTTGGCAAAAATAGCACCTCACTGAGGACGTGTAGCTCCAGCCTTTCTCCTTGTGACTTTCTACCCCTTTCGGGAAATCCCATGATGCTGAGGAAGATGGCAATTTGACCATTTGATTGCATGGGCTTGTGCATCTAACCTAGAAGGGATTTCATGACTAAACTCTAGATTACAGATACGTGGTGGTAATTTTATCAGTTTTCATGCTTACAAAAAGTAGGGCATTGTTTTATTAATTAGTGATTTAAAACAGCTTTCATGCATTGAACTCAAGGGGCCCCTCCAACTCTACAGCAGGATGTAGAAAGGAGCTCAGTTTCCTCTCGCTCCTTTCCTCTCCTGTTCTATTTGATACCAAATAACTACCCAAAGTATTTAAACCTGTAGGATTCCAAGGAAAGTCTTCAAAGTTGGTATAACCACACTTTTCACAAGATGGAGCAAACCATACAGATAAAAAATTTATAATTTCCAGTGTCTTTTTATTCCCATACAGACAACAACAGTTTTCTGAGGATGTGAGTCTGAGATGAGATTTCCAGATCATGCTGGTGAAGTGAAAAAGCCGTGCGTGAAACTGAGGCCCAGGAAAATGAAGCCACTTGACAAGGTGTCTCAGGTTGATTCTCTTCAGCCTTGGCCATCCCCACTGGGGGCTGACAGCTGAGGGCTCCCTGTCAGCAGTGCTGCCAGCAGCTGGTTGAGTAAATCCTGCAATCCCAGTGTCCACCAGTAAGGTCATAAAGAGGATGGCAGAGCCAGCATTAACTTGGGAGTCTCCTTACATCACACTCCTTCCTGGTATTTCATTCAACTATGGCACAAGCTCTGGGGCTGGATGGCCAAAGATAAAGACAAAACACAACAAAGACTCAGAGGTTAACCACACACTCTTTTATTATCTTTTTAAAGGTATTTTGCATTTTTATCAAGACAATTCATGTGCCTAGTTTTAAAGGTAACACTACAATGCTTATAATGAGAAAAGGGAGTCCAGGGCATGCATTCAGACCTCTCAGGCTCTCTCCAAGGGAAACCAATTGCAATTCTCTGTGGCTGTTTCTTCTGGTGTTTGTGTCTATAGTTCTCTATGACAGGCTTACACATCTTTTTCTCGACTTGACATTTCAGATATTATCTATCAGTTTCCTACTATGAAAGACGAGGATTTAGCTATTTTATATTGCCACAAATTATCTCTCTTGCTCTACCACAACGTGTCCCAACACCACCCCTTCCAATACAGCCAATGTTAAATCCATTGTCATAGCTCACATTAGTGCCACTTAAATGTTATCCACAGCTGATCAGCATCATGAACTCATTTTGTTTCTGGAATGAATTGCCAATTTTTTCATTAGCCTTGTTTTCTCTAGACCTATCACTAATTCTTCCCCAAATTCTCTGTCAGAACTATAAAACTCCTTCCAATATAATTAATCAGACTGACTAATCCATCAGTCCCATTTGACTTTTGTCGTCTGCATTGCTCCAGGAGCACGCCCTCCTCCCGTTGCAGCCTGGTCTGTTGTCACTATGCTTGCTGCTCAGTTGTTGCCATAGCATTTCTCTTTCCCACCATTCTGGGATCTCCAAAACCTCTCTCCTGCAAACTCCCTATTTCCTGGACCCCAGATCTTCCACTTGCATCTTCCTCTCCCTCCTTTCTTCTAATGCTCTGTTCACTTCACGAGAAAGAGCCCTTGGAAGATATTATTTTTAGAACTTCCATATCTCAAATTGTCATATTCCAGCTGCATGTGTGATGTATAGTTTAACTGGATATTGCATTCCAGTTGAAAAGTCATTGTCCACAGCAGACTTGATCCTTTGTCCCCTAGTTACAATTGTTGCTGTGAAGAAGTCTGAGTCATTCTGATTCCTGTTCCTCTGTATATGTATTCTGTTCTATTCCTCTCTGGAAGTTTTCAAGATGTTCAATTTCACCTTGGTATTTTGGACCATCACAAGAATGAGGCTCAGCATGTCGTTTCTCATTGATTGTGCTGAATACTTAATAGGACCTTTCAATCTAGAACTTATGACTTCAGTTATGTGAAATTTTCTTGTACTGTCTCTATTTTTCTTTTCTCCTTAATCTCTGTCCTTTTTAAACTGCAATTAGTTGTATATTAGATCTCCTAGCTTGACCATCTACTTCTTTTATCCTTTATCCTTTCTCTCATATTCTCTCTTCTTTTCTTTTTTTGTTTTAGTTATTAGAAAATCTCATTAACATCTTCCAAGTTTTACTAAATTTTTCATTCCTACCCTAACATTTTTAATTTCTGGGAGCTCTTTTTTTTTACTCTGTAGTACTTTCCTTCTACTTTTAAAGTATTCTAGGATATTTTTCGCAACTGTCTGAAAATATCAATTTTGTTTTGATTTTTTTTTTACGCTCTTCATCTGCTAGCTGCATTTTTTATCCTTTTACTCAAAATTCTCAAAGACTTTAAAAGCTGGGATTCAAAAGGCAACTTATTTTTCTCTCATAAAAATGTTTAAGGGATCATCTAGCTGAGACATAGGTTATTAAATATTTTATACTGAAAATTACTCTGATAATTTAGTATCAAAATAACCTTTCATTTATACCTTATCAAGGACAAAAACATGAATAAATAGTAACACAGAAAGTCAAAAAGCCTTTTGACCTAAAAGGCTAATAATTAGGAGTGACCTAATTATTTGATTTATAGTTATTTGCTCCAGGTGAGACATAAACGAAGTGAGAGCATCACATTGCCCACTCCTCAGGGGGAAAAAGCCAGTCTCCAGCCCCATATAGGAGATCCCTTTGCTTTACCATTAGCCCTCTCATAAACAACAACAAGCCGAGAGTACCTCTATTTACATAACCTTGAGTAACCTCAAGAAACTCAAAATGTGAATGATAGAGCAGGAATTTTGGGGAGTGTTTTTTTAGTGAGGAAGATTGGCCCTGAGCTAACAGCTGTTGCCAATCTTCGTCTTCTTGCTTGAGGAAGATTGTTGCTGAGCTAACATCCATGCCAATCTTCCTCTATTTTGTATGTGGGACTCTGCCAAAGCATGTCTTGATGAGAGGTGTGTAGGTCCCTGCCCAGGATCTGAACCCATGAACCCCGGCTGCCAAAGCAGAGCACAGGACCTAACCATTACGCCACAGGGCTGGCCCCAGGACTTTTTTTCTTTATATATGCAAAGATCAAAGAGTATAGAATAGCTGTTTTCCAAAGAAGAGGAGACTAAACCTGTTGATAAATTCTCAAGAACTCAGGGACTAGGTGGGGTATTTTCCAATAAGTATCCTGAACACATCCCCACTTGTAAAACCTCCCCATCTGGCAATTTCTCTGCCAGCTAAAGGGGATGGGATAGTTCATTTCTCTGTTCCCAAGAACATTTTTTTGCACAGGGTTTTGGCATAAAGAAGCAGAAGAATTCTCCCCAGTAGCAACTCTGCTTTGTCAGGAAATATGATCGTTTCACTGAGAACAGTGAGACTACAAGGAAAATAAAAAGAGATTCGCAAAACAAACAAACTAAAAAAAGATAAAACTTGGGGCACATATTTTCTTTCTGTTTCTGTAGTTCATTCACTAGCTTGTTTCCACTGAAGTATGTGAATTTGGTCAGGAACATTTCATTTCCACAAACAGGATCCTGTGCTTAGCTGATCTTCCATCTCATACTGCCTTGGTTTACTATCACATCGTCTAAAGAAAATTTTTGAAAATATTATACTATTTATCTGAGTTAGAATACTTATTAACATTAACACCAAATGAAAAAAATTATTTCTTAAAGTATAAAAAGCTGAAGAATGAAAAAGTAAACTAATTATTCGCTCTTATGGTGTCTACTTGTAGGAAACAGTCTAACAGAATTGTTGGCAAAAACTGCAATAAGAGGTCCCATGTCAGGATGATTCTCCATTCTACAGTCAATGATTTAAGAATCCACACTAAATTCTAAGTTTGTACTTAGAATTATAATGTTTTCATGAAAAATTTGGTGGGTTTTTTTTTGCATATAATATATAGCATCAAATTTCCAGTTGTAGATTATTCTTCACTATTTCAAATTATCAGTTTTGTTTACATTTTTATTGTTTGAATTGCCACATTGGACTCTATGAGATCAGGAACTTTGCCATCTTTTTCACTGTAATATCTCCAGTACAAAGTAAATGACTCAATGAATATTTGTTGAATAAATTAACTAAACTCCATTTACACTTATATGACCCTATACTTTTATTTAATCTTCACAAATATTTTGTGCTGTGGTAATTTTATCTCTAGTTTAGTGCTAAATAATGAAAACCAGATTTGAATAGAACCTGTTTACTTCTCCAATACTTCTATTCATAAGAACACCAAAAATAACCTAATATAAATAGTCAATTCATTGATCCAATCCTGTTGCCTCTATGACCTTAATGAACATAAGTTCATTTCAAATGAATTTGGATGAAAGATATTTGTGATATGCAATAATAAAAAGTAAATTTCGAAGACAGAGTAACTCCATTTTTAAATTTTATGGTTACTTGTGCATTTTAAAGTATACAATTTGAAATTTTCAAGAAATTCTGCTGATTCACTTTACTGTTAAGTACATCAGTTTTCTCTTAATTCTTGCAAATTCTTTGTCGTTAGCCTATTCAATAACCATATATCAGTCAACAAATCAACAGTCAACAAATATATCCATATAGTCAACATATACATTCATATATCTGTTGATTAATATAAGTATATTTATGTTCACTTATAAAGAGATTTACTACTATTTTAGGGGTACCATGCTGAGTCCTAGACATATACAGACATAAAAAATGAATTCATAAATTCATAAATTATGAATACATACAAAAGTAAATTCATATTGATGTTTTTCATGCTTCTGCCTTTCTTTTAGAATGTGAAAGTCACCCACTCTACACTCTATAAAAGGAGTGCTCTTTATATTTCTGAAAAATGCAGACAGCAGGACACAATAAATATGTGCCACCCTTGTTTTCTCTAATTATCCTTCTTAAAACTCATCCACCAAATGAATTGTCTAATTGGACTCCCAAAACAGTAAAGTTTTTTTATCTATAACTAATTGCATAAGTTGCATGTACAGCAAAGTTTAAGGAAGTTCTGCTGTATGTCATTCAATGAACTTGATGAGGAAATAAGTGACACATGTTTCCAAAAAATACTAAATACCCACCCCTACTACACAATCACTCTTTTAAAATAATTACATGATGAAAATTTCTATAAATCAGTTATTGGATATGTTTCAATTCTAATCAAGTCCCCTAACATATTGTGACATAAAGTTAGAACTTTTTAAGTGATTTGTCTATATTATAGGCAAGGGAAAAAAAGCTTGTATCCAGGCAGCAGTAATATAACTTGGACTTGTTTTATATGATAAAATCAGACAGTGGCAGTGCAAGAAGTTCTTTCTCAATTGTAGCAGGATGCTACTGTTTTGGAAATTATCACCAGCTAGGAATCGAAGACCAAGAGATTTGGCTGTGTTTGCTCAGTGCAGTCATTTTGTTTCTATTAAACTCTGTATACTCAGCTAAGATAAACTAGGAATTTATAGCAGCTGTTTGTGTTGGTCTTTTCTCATTAATCCGTATCTTAACTATGATAATACAAATACTAGAATATAATGTTATATTTGGGAGATGATTAAAATATTTTTGTTTGGATAATACTAACTATAGGAATTAAAGCCAAATCTCAGCCCCTTGAAAAATTTTAGAAACTGGAAGAGTAAAGTGGGCCTTTCACCTTTTACATTCACTTATAGGAAGCATGAGTCCAAAAAGGTTGAGAAGCGCTGAGCTTGAGAATGGGGATATTATTAGCTGCCCCAGTTAGCTTGCAGTGATGCTATGAGAGACCAAAAGAGCAGAAGGCCAATGTGGACGGTGCAGAAGAAATAAGGGATAGAAGATGTGGGGGATTTCGATGGATGCCAGATCGTTAGGGTTTTGCTGGTCATAATAAGCAATTTCAATTTTATTCTGAGTACAGAGGGAAGTCATTAAAGTGTTAATAACGCACAACAGTGGTGGCTTAAAGCAAGGTAGATGTTTGTCTCTCTCTCATCTAAAAGAAGTCCAAAGGTAAGCATCTTGGTTTCTTGCTTCAATAAGCTTTAGGGACTCTGAATCTTTTCAGCTAACTATTCAATCATACCTACGGTATGTTCCTTATTCTGGAGACCAATATGGCTGCTGGAGTTCTAACCATCACAAGCACATTCCAAGCAGCAAAATAGAGGAAGGAACAAAGAAAACAGGAACAAAAGGCCTGTGCCGGCTATTCTTTTAAAAGTTTGTGAAAACTGCCATTCAACACTTTGCGTCCTGTTGGCCAGAACTTAATCACATGGCTATACCAAAATGCAATGAGCTTAAAAATAGCAGCGTAAAAATGGCAGTTCTAGTACCAAATAAGGTGATGATAGATATTAAGTAAGCAACTCACACTCTTTGACATGAACATTGTCAGAACAGGCTGGCTGATACAACAGTAACATACCACTTCAAAATCTCAGTGCCTTAAGATAAGGATGATTTATTTCTTGTTCATGCCATACAGCCATCATGAGTCAGCAGAGGGGCTCTGTCCATCTTCAGTGACCCATGGATAGATGACCCTGCTAGAGAAGCCTTAACCTCATATGGTACAGATCTCTATGCCAGAAAGAAAAAAGGAGTGAGGAAGCATCACTGGTAGTAGCCAAGATGACCTAAAATGACCCCTGACTCCTATATTCACACACACTCTCCACATTATATCAGAGGTGGACCATGTGATCAATAGAATACTGCAGAAGTGATGTTATATTATTTCCAAGGCTAGGTCATAAAAGATATTATCACTTCTGCCACCCTCTCTCTTAGATTACTGACTCTGGGAGAAGTTAGCTGCCATGTTGTAAGTAGTCCTATGGAGGGGCCCATGTGGTAAGGAACTGAGGCCTCCTGCCAACATACAGTCAGAAACTAACAGCTCCAGCCCCAACCTAAAAGATCTTCAGACTTCAGATGACTACAGCTCTGGACAAAATCTTGGCTGCAGTGTTATTAAAGAGTCTGAGCCAGAACCAACAAGGTAAGCAATTCCCAGGCTTCTGACCTAAAGAAACTGTGAGACAAAAAATGTATGTTTGTTGTGTAAGTTCTGGGATAATCTATTACCTAGTAATAAATAATAACACACACTGTCTCTAAGTTTACATCTACATATTGCAAACTATTGGTTAAAGCAAGTCACATGACCACATCTAAAGTCAACTGCTTGAGGAAGCTTCATACTACTCCATGTGCCCAGAAGGAGAGAGAGTTAAGTATAAAATACTTTTTCAATAAGTTGAGTTTTCTTTATACATTACAACTAATCTAAGTTCACTTTCAAATAGTACTATGCTACTTCAGGGATAGTGCAAGTACCTTATAACAGAATATTTCTGATTCCTTCTTTCATCCCTTATAATATATTACTGTCATACCAATTCTTATTGTGTATGCACATAAAAACACAGCATCAACAAAAACTGATAGAACTTCAAGGAGAAAGACTAGTCAATTATTATACTTGGGGACTTCGACATCCTCTCTCAGTAACTGACAGATCCAGCAGACAAAAACTCTGCAAAGACATAGTTGAACGGAACAGCACCATCATTCAACTGGATCTAACTGACATCTATAATATGCTTCATACAACAACAGCAGAATAAACATTCTTTTCAATGTTTGAAAAGTTGGTTTCAGGCAACCAAGATAAGCTCTACTCTGACTCATATACAGGCCTCAACAAAGTTAAAAGAATAGGAATCATCCAAAGCATACTTTCATATCACAATGGAATTAAACTAGAAATCAATAACAAAAAGACAGCTGGAAAATCCAAAAATATGTGGAGATTAAGCAACACACTTCTAAATAACACATGGGTCAAAGAAAAAGTCTCAAGAGACATTAAACAATGTTTTGAATTAAATGAAAATGAAAATATGACTTATTGAAATTTATGGGATGCAGCAAAGGCAGAGTTTCAGGAAAATTTATAGCACTGAAGGCATATATTAGAAAGAAGAAAGATCCAAAATCAGTAATCTAAACTTCTACCTTAGAGAACCAGAAAAAAAAAGAACAAATCAAATTCAAAGTAAGCAGAATAAAATAAATAAAAATTGGAGAAGAAATCAATGAAACTGAAAACAGGAAATCAACAGAGAAAGTCAACAAAACCAAAAGTGGCTTCCTTGGAAAAAATCAATAAAATTGATAAATCTCTAGCCTAGTTAATTAACAAAAAAAGAGAGAAGACACAAATTATTACTATCAGAAAGAGGAGACCTAACTGCAGATCTCATGGATATTAAAAGAACAATAAAGGAACATTATGAACAACTCCATGCACACAAATTTAATAACCTACATGAAATGGACTAATTCCTTGAAAGACGCAATCTGCCAAAACCTGCATAGGAAGAAATAGACAATCTGAATAGGCCTATGTCTATTGAAGAAACTGAATCATTCATAACCTTCTAAAACTAAAAGCATCAGGCCCTGATGTGTTCACAGGTAAATTCTACCAAACATTTAAGGAAGAAATTATACCAATTCTCTACAATCTCTTCCAGAAAACAGAAGCAAAGGAAATGCTTTTTAACTAGTTCTAAGAGGCCAGCACTACTCTAATACCAAAACTGAAGACATTACAAGAAAAACTACAAACCAATATCTCTCATGAACATAAGTACAAAAGCCTCAACAAAATATTAGTAAATCAAATCCAACAACATATAAAAAGAATTATACACCATGACCAAGTGGGATTTATTCCTAGTATGCAAGGCTGTTTCAATGTTCAAAAATCAGTAGATGTAATCCATCACATCAATAAACCAAAGAATAAAAATGATATGATTATATCAATAGATGCAGAAAAATCATTAGATAAAATGGAACACTTATTCATGATAAAAATTCTCAGAAAACTAGGAATGGGGGGAACTTCCTCAACTTGATAAACAACACCTACAAAAAACCTACAGCTGACATCACACTTAATAGTGAGAAATTAGATGCTTTCCTGCTACAATCAGAAACAAGGAAGGATGTCCTCTCTCACCACTCCTATTCAACATCATACTGGAAATCCTAGCTAATGAAATAAAAAAAGAAAAGTACATAAAATGTATATAGACTTGGAAGAAAGAAATAAAAGAAAGGAAGATATAGCTAGGTTGAAAGTAAAGAAGTGCAGTAAGAAAAGAGTAGGATTTGAAGATATGGAGTTTTGCATTTTGGATGGGAGCACTTTGAGTATGCCTGTGATGTTGGAGGAAGTTACAGAAACAAAGATGTTTCAGATATAGAAGACAGAGACAATAATACATAAAGCAATGCCCCTCAAAAACAATAGGTGACAGAATTCAGAGTATAGGTAAAGGAAGATACATCAATTTATGCTGAAGTTAAATAGCACAAAAATTGTCTTCACTCAGCCATTGAGAGTGGCAGTGGAAAAAGAACTAGGTCAATGACTCTCCAGGATTCTGGGATTTTCTACCTTGAGAAAAAATATCTACCCTAGGCTACCTACTTCACATCCCTTTAGAGAAATTATTTTTTTCCCTCAGCCACTGCAGAAATAGTCATTCTAAAAAAAATTTCCATTCTCCTTCTCCATTCTACCTCTCTTCCCACCTCTGACCTATGGAATTGTTGCAGCATTGCAACCATATGCACAGTTTTGCAAGATTTTATATCCAATTATTAATTGTGCTGGACTTTACCAAATGAAATTTCTAATAGAAACTTTTCACTTACCCAAAGTCAACTGGAAGACAATCACATTAAGGAAAGCAATAATGGTAATTTTAATATTGATAGTGATAACTACTACTTACAAAGCACTATTTTGTGTCAGGCAAAATGCTTCTACTCTGATGCTTGTCTTCACACTAACTGAAAATTGAGTACCAGTGCATGTTTGACCACTAAGCAATGTTTAAAGTGCAAAGCTTGTTTTGAAACTATTCTTAAATTAAACTAGTTTATAACATAAGGTAAATTTACTAAGTCTAGCTAAATGGAAGAGAGGTAATTTAAACATATTTTATGCTTTTAAAATGTTACTGGTAAAATATTACCTAGGCTAAAGAAAAATTGGCTCACTGTTCATAGTAACTCATTAGAAGTTGGACAGTAGAATCTGTTTCCTGGCAAAGATTTCCTCCTGAAAACTGGAAGGAATCATTTTAGCTGAAGCCAAGGTAAAAAATAACTCCAATATTCCATAGATGAGAATGTTAAGTAAGCAGAATTCTAGTTGGACTAAATTTGTTTTCATCAGTATAAGTAGATACCAGACTAGTTTATCATCATCATCATCACTAAAATCAAATTTTTCTTTGATTTGGTACACAGTTTGCTAATGAAGTTTTTCTCACACAGGTGTGATTTTAGCACCTTTCTAATGGTTAAGTAATCACTTTTGATAATCTTTATTTGATCTGTAATATTTTATTATTCAAATCTCAAAGATAAGCATGATTCATTTTGCAGAACCACTTTTAAATTAGGATTGTTTACTACTAACGTTATAAAAACTGTAACTTTCTAACCAACTCCACACAATTAACAATTAAGAAATCAAATTTCTGTAAATGTAGATTTTTCAATACATTTATTTTTTCCTTTTGGAAAATGTGTTGCACTTTGGGGAACTTAGAAGTGACAATGGGTAGGTCCGAAGTCTGCATATCAGAGAGAAAGGGAAAACAACATGTGAACACAAGGCTTGCATCCAGGTTCAAAATGAAGGTCAACTGATGAGCAAGTATTCAGAAGCACACGTATTCAGGGAACCAAGAGAGAAGAACAGGAAGCCAGAGGCACAAGGAAAGAAGCCAGAATCATCAGAGAAGATCTTCAGGTGTTAGAGAAAAGATATCAAATTCAGAATGTTAACAGATTCAAAACTGGAGGATATTCACTACAATAGAATTGCTTTGTGGTCCAAAATGTTTCCTTGTTCCTGAGTCAGGACATTCTGGAGTCACTAAAATGTCTGGTGTGGCCTAGAAAAAAATAATAGCAAAGATTAGAACTTTAATTCCACAGAAATATTCTTTTTTTCCTATTGACAACAATGAAGATCTTAACCTATCTTCATTAGGGATAGTTAAACCACAAAGAGAGAAAATAGATATTGTTCAGATAATATTTCTAAACTTCTCTGGGATTCTTGGATAAAAGCTATTGCAAACGAAATACAGCAATCTACTCTCTAGAGACTATTTTTGAGATACTAATAGTATTCTGGAACATAGATGAGAGACAGAAATGAAACTAAAAGGACCTCTTGGAATTCAAAACAAATTTAGTCATTCTTTTACGCCTTTGTTCATTCATCAGATACTGTTGAGTAATTACAGCATGAGCAAGATGTAGTGCTAGGTGCTGCAAATATAGCGGAGAAAAAACAACCCCTGCCACATGGAATTGATAGTCCAGTAGAAAAGATAATGATGTAACAGAGTATTTATAGGGTATCCAGAGAAACGTACCAGAGACCCCTATTCTCATCACTCTAAGAAGATCACAGGGTCGAGATCAGAGAAAGCTGTCCAGAGGATGAAACCAAACTAACATTTAGGTCATAATGTTTTTAGGCAAAGATGAGAAAGGATGTGAGGGAAAAGCAGAGAAAGACATTTTAGGCAAAGAGAAATAAGTGAGATGAACTAAAGAAAAGAACCTAGTGTATTTGAGGAATCAAAAAGAAATGCATTCATTCATTTATTCAACAAATATTTATTGAACTCTTAAATGGTTGGGAATAAAGCCATGGACAAGACAAAGTTTCTGAGCTGCTACTGTTTACATTTTGGTGGGCCAAAGTACATTTGAGGCAGAGCAAATAGCAAAAACACTACAAGGCTTGATGTGTTTGAGGAACAGAGAATGGGCCAGAGAGCTTGGAATGTATTGACCAGGAAGAAAGACCCGCAACGAGGTGGACATGCAGTCAGGAATCAGATCCTACAGGGCTATGTTAGCCAGAGTAAAAAATTTATTCTATTTACTACCAGAGGGTTTTAAGCAGAGGAGATATGTAACCTGATTTACATTTTTCAAAGATTACCCTAGCTATTACGTAGGAAATGGATTACAGGGAGTTGACAATGGAAGTGAGTCCCTGTGTTCCTTTGGGAAATTCTCTGAGATTCAGTTTCCACAACTATCTAATGAAGAGATTAGACTAGATCATCTCTAAATTTATTTCTAGCTCAAAGTATCTATGTCCATAATGATCTTGATATATCACGGAAAGATTTTTATTTAGGAAGAGATTGTATTATATGCTTTATAAAAACTTAATCAAAATAACTTAAAATAATCAGGATGGTAAATTTCAATTATTTGAAAAATTTACCTATATTGGATATTGCATGTTCCAACAATGGAGATAAGTTAAAAGGAAATTGTAGTAGAGGCCTAACCGAATTCCCATATTCCAGAATTCCTATAGTCCACAAATTAACTTACAGAGTTCATTCTTTGCTTAATCTTTGTTAATATTGCCCCCAATTATATTGATTAAGGTTCCTTCAAGGCAACTTTAGTCAGAAGTTCACTTTTCTTCTTCAAGACTCCTCTCACAGCTCTGGGTATAAACTAGACACAATATTTTCAGTGTCTAAAATGAATAAAGACCAGATCTGGAAAGTATTCTCTAAAAGTTTCAGAAGAAAAAGGTCATGATTATACTCACACACATAATAGCCCAAGCCCAGAGGCTATAATTGTCTTATCTGTTTCAACAGAAACACATTTAGTGAGATTTCTGATAGTCTACATCAAAGAGTTGGTTTTTTTTTAATGTAATGTTAAAATGGAGTTTTATACATCAAACAAACCTATCCTTAGCCTTACCCCTTTCTGGCTCATTTATCATGGACTGCAAATGTTTTTGAAACATTATTTGGTCCTGATCTGTTTTCTAATTAAGTAAAAAAAGGCATATCAAACACAAAACACCTAAAGTTTTACAACTGTGCCCAAAGACCTAGAATTCAGATTATTCTTGTTATTTTCCCCAGTGTTTTACAACACAGATCATCTTGCAAAAATGATTTTAAAAGTGATTAAGAAAAAGACAATTAAAAATCTAAAGACTACAAAATGAGGTATTAGCTAAGATGACAGCAATTCGTTAGTCTAGGCTTAATGTTTGGTTTCAGAGAACAGACGAACTGTGGGCGCCACCTCCCAGCAACTAAAGCTTCACCAGTCTTTTGCAAGGAATGACACAGCGCACCAGCAGCCTTAAGCACGTGTGCCACGTCCTTCTTACTAACTTTCCTAGTCCTGGCTTGTCTCTTCATAGAACATGAAAGCTCCTTTCAAGAAACTTCAAAAGACCCCTCAACAGCAAAAATAAAACACATGTCAAGAGAATCGGGCTGTTGGTAGAACAAAATTTACAACATTCTTTACCACAGGAGTTGAACATCTTTTATTCTATAAGGGTTCTCTGGCATTAAAAGAAAAGTAAAAGCCCTTATTCATCTTTCTGTACTTAAAAACTTCAAGCAATTTCAACAGATTATCCAAATGTGGACATAATCCATATTTGGACATGTGTTTCTTTTTCATTCAATCAATACAACTCATAACCATAAGACACTAAAGTTACAGAGGAGTAAGAAAGAAATCCTATAAATAGAGGCCCAGAGAAGTCAATGGGTAAACACATAGTCAATGACAGAAAAAGGGCTAGAGCCCAGGATTCCTAATTGAGAGTCTAATGATGTTTTCACTACATCAAGATGCTGATTGTGTCAACTTTGATGTTAACATACCTACAATTAATCAAAACATCTCTTTTAGCCAAAGGCATTTCCTTTTACAAAATTAAATCTGGCCCATTCTTTGTAAAGTATAATAGTAGTGAGAGATTTATATTTTTGTATCATATTCTGAAATTATTTTAAATCACTAAGAATACTGTAATTAATCATAGATTAACCAACGTTGATTAAATTAAGTATAACTGATATAATACATATATATAGCTACAGAGATATAGTACATGGAACCAAAAGCTAATGATGTTAAAGAACACACATTAAAGACTCAACCTTTCTTTTCTTCTTTATAATTCTGAAGTACAGAGTCGTAAGCTGAAGCACCACTGAATTCAATCATTAGGAGAACGGCAGAAGTCAGCTCCCAAAACACGCATGCTGCTCTTGGTTATATAGACAGGGATTTAATATTTTTAGAGATCACTAGAAATATATATTACCAGAATCCTCTTTGTTGAGATTAAAAGGCCACCAATACCTTGAATCTAAACATAGTGCCAAGCATAAATAATTTCACTGCCACTATTCCAACTACTAAGAAACTCTGGATGTATAAACAGACTTATCCAGAAATAAAAAAATATCTGTAGTAAACTCAAATACCGCAATTTATTAATATATTACAAATTATGTATCAATGAGTTTAAAGGTCACCTCAAGAGGTTTGACATCCCCTGAATTTGGTCAAGAGAATTCAAATTCCATTGCATTATTAAAAACTGATGTCTGTCATCATTTATACAGGGTCCATCTCCTGGGACAAGGGAAATGACAGTTGGTACCATAAACATGATCTGAATGGCCACAGGAGAATATCACATGATTTGAGATTATACAGATTGGGACTATTGCTCCATTTATCATATAGCCCCCGAACTTACTCTGGAGCTAGAAAGGATGCTAAAAATTAACTCTCTCTCTTCCAAGTTCACTCCCCAAAAATAGGTTTGATGACATGTTGTTTTCAAGATCAACAGTATTTTGTATATATTTAAAAAGATATACTATAACACGACTATAACAAGCTCTTTATAATTACTAGGTTGTAAGAGCTGCTAAAAAATTTCTCTGGTGTGAATAGTATAAAATTAGGTATGGAGTACCTCTTATAAAAGAAAATATGATAACTAAAAGTGGGGCTTTTTAGAGGAAAGATGCTTACCATACCCCGTTTCCTTGTAGTATTAACATATTTTCCTTCTTGGTAGTCTCTTCTCCAATTATTTCTAGGACACCATTTTCTTTTCGTTCTCCACTTATCTCCTCCTTTCTCCAGTGCCTACTGGTCTTCTCTTCCTCTGCATCCTTATGAATGTTGGTGAGTCTCAATGTTTCAACACAAGAATTTTCACCATCTCATTCCATATCTCTTCCTTAGATGATGTTATCTATTGTCATGAATATATCTATGACCTATATGCTGATAAGACCTCTAAATATAGGTACATATATTTACTTCAGGGCTTACTTCATTCATTTAACAAATATGGCATTTTTGAGTACCTTGTATGTGCCAGGCACTATTATAAATGCTGGAGATGCAACAATGAATAAAAGAAAAAGATCCTTTGTTATCATGGAGATTACATTCCAGTTGAGGGAGGGAGAAGCGACAATAAACAAAATAAATAAGTAAAATATATATTAGATTACAGTAAATATGTGGTGCAAATAATGCAGAGGGAGGAAGATGGTACTTGTCTGAGCATTAAAAAGATGAATACAGTGCAGTGAAATAAATTCTTTCTGCAACAAACTTTGGGATAGCTCGTGTATATCTAATGGGCCTCATGATAAGGACAACACAATATCTCACAGCTTAAATTAGCCTAAAAAGATTAAAAATTGTCTTTCATTCTAAAGTCATCAGAGCTTCTCCAGTCATGCACTGAAAGTATAAATTATGCACAATGTCAGAAAAGTCTTCTTACTAGTAAACAATTTAAATTTATTCTCTCCGTCCTCTGTGGAAACGATCATTGGTCATAGTCCTCTACCCCAGGAATGTCATAGTGACAAACTGCTCGTGTGGTGTGAGTTCAGAAGCAATGGACAAAGCCCCTAAACCAGCATTTCTAGTAATGCATTCTATGACCCAAGGATTCTGGTAAACATCAATAGGTGATACAGAAACAAACACACAAACAATAGTTGCCTTTCATGGTCAAATATAATTCCCAAATGCTGTGTTAAACAGAATTAAATAATTTTTTCACAAACCTTCTCAGAGTCTTTACTATCCTAATGTGAATTCTGAATTTCTAATAAAGGGCTAAATAAACATATCCAAACATTTGATCATGGAATCCTCTTTAAGAAAATTACTCAGCACTTAGGTTCCATGGACAGTCTTTCAGAATTGCTGGATTCATCTACTCTTACTTATTCTGTAGCTCATAAAAGAAGCCCCCAAAAGAATTTGGCTATACTTATTAACATGGGATCACTCTGGAAAGAAGTCCACTTTAGAACATTATGAGTGTGTCACACTTTAGTGTAAAACTAAGTACAGATTTTGATGATGGCGGCTACCCAGAAAATAAGTAGCAATTGATGCATTGAAATGGGTGGAGGGAGAGCAGGGAACTCTAAAGGGAGGAGAAAGGCAGTGAGTTATTTCCCTAGAAGCAAACATCTCTTACCAATAGTTTTGCTAAGAGCCAACCTTAAATTGAATAATTCCATAGATTTAATAAAATGTTGCTTAAATCATCACTCAAGGCTTCCTTCAGATTTAAAAATTCCAAATATCTTAAAGATGCTTGCCAACCATTTAATAACATTATTAGTTTTCTTCTGGCTCAGCAAAAAACAAAAGTGCAAGTTGGCCATCCACAATTTGTAACCTATCAGATTAGATCCTTTCCACACAAAGGAAAAAGCCATTAAATCAGAATTGAGTGGCCCATGTGTACCACACATATAGGAAGAAAAACTAGAATTGATTTTGTCTGCATCTTCTAGATCTTTTTGGCATAATAACTCGACATATGCAGAATTTATGTATATTAATTCCATCTAACTGGACTCAGAAGCAAATTATCTACTCCAAATCATCCGCTCTAATACCTGTGTATGTCTACCTATGTAAACAAATTAACAGATTTTTGCCATATAATACCTGAAGGAACTATGAATCGTGTTAATATGTTCCTGTGGGAAATACGGTTAGCAATATGGAAGGAAACAGGGATCTAGACCAATCAGATTATAGTCTGTACCTTCCTTAGCAAAAGCTGTGGAAATTTGGCAGGAATAGCATTCAAAGTCATTTCAACTGCAGCCAGCCGCTGCCCCCACTCCCTCCCCTAATCTCTGTTTTGGAGATCTATACAATTTTTACAGACCTATAGGAAATTATGCACTGAAGAAAAAGTTGCTGATTTATCAACCAGGTTAAAATCCCCGAGCTACACCCTTCACTGGAAATCACGTTTCTATCCTACCATAGAACAGCTTTGGCACACTATCTATAAATAATACAATAACACTATAATTTGTATAACTCATTTAGAAATATTTTTGAAGATTAAATGTATACCCGAAAAGTTCTGAGCCAAAGAAAAACTATAAGAATTGCTTCATGAGTAAATGAGAGTTTAAGAAATCTCTTCCAGGGTAGACCTTAAATGTTCTCACCATAAAAGGAAATAGTAATTATGTGACATGATGGAGATATTAGCTAACGTTATGGTGATAATTGTTTTGCAATATAAAGGTGTGTCAAATCAAATCAATACTTTGTACACCCTAAAGTTACACAACGTTGTGTGTCAATTATACCTCAATAAAGATGGGGGAGAAATGAAATCCTTCCCAGTCAAGAATTTTCCTCTATCTTTTGAATTCTACCCAATGTTTTCTTCCGTGTCATAATTCTCCCTCCTATTTCACTTCTAATGAAGACTCGGCTAATTCTCAGGCATGACTCCTCTCTTCCTAATAATAGCACTACTACTAACAATAGCAATAATTATACATTTGTCATTTTATATTCTATGTATAAATTTTATATATAGGATATTTGCCAATGAGCCCTACCTCCAGGCAACATCTTCTAGGGACCTAAGGGCTTGTCTAGCAATGCTACATGTCAGCTCAGAAAAACTAGGCTTTCCAAAGCCTTGTCATGTAGCATGCCATCTGAAAAATCATAAACTATATTTTCCTAATTGAAGTGGGAACTCTGAAGTATAAGAACTATGAATATTTTCCTTAGAATTTAGAAACTTATGCTTTTAAACACACACAACAAAACGATTTTGACCAGTTTTTTTTGGATTGTAATAAGGTTTTCATGAAAAGAAGTTGTGTTATTTCACATTTCTGGGCTTTCTTCCTTCATGTTACCCATCAAAGTCAAATTGGAAGATTTTATTGAGGATTAGTCATGTTGTTGAATGGAACACTTCACAAAGCTGGGGAACTCTCCATACATTTCCAATCACAGAGCCACCATTATTGTTACTTAATGCATACTTTAACTTAATTATTTCAGGAAATGTTCGTGCTGAAAATGCTGGTGCTGCCACCCACATGTACACACACATCCACACAGAACCACACCCTGCTGAAATGATCTAGATAGGGAGGGGTTTCAGAGCAGTGGTGCAGTGACTGCAAAACAATGAAACAACTGCATGTATGTATCAAGGGAGACAAGATCTCTTTTAACAGACATAGGACCAACACTATTAAATTAGCAAAGCACATGAAACACAGGGATTTTGTTGAATTTCATTAGCAAATGCAGCTTAAAAATATTTAACATTGGGGCCTGGCCCCGTGGCCGAGTGGTTAAGTTCGCGCGCTCCGCTGCAGGCGGCCCAGTGTTTCGTTGGTTCGAGTCCTGGGCGCGGACATGGCACTGCTCATCCGACCACGCTGGGGCAGCGTCCCACATGCCACGGCTGGAAGAGCCCACAACGAGGAATACACAACTGTGTGCCGGGGGGCTTTGGGGAGAAAAAGGAAAAAATAAAATCTTTAAAAAAAAATAAAAAAAATAAAAAAATATTTAACATTGTAGCCACCTTATATTTTTACAGTGTTTTAAAATTTGCTTACAAAACTTACAATGGGTAGAAATCTGTGTTGGGTTGCCTACTGTTTTTATTTTTGATACTCTTTCAGAGGTTTACCACATAACTTTTAATAGCCTCTGGTATTGCTGTTTATTTTTCCAATGCATCCTCTATCTCCAGTTGTGTATCAAAGGACATATCCTCCATGATCTTTCAAGTACCAGTGACTAAATGTATGCCTTCCAAGTGGGAGTTTGTTAGAAGAAATGTTATCTGAGAAAGTCGCTACTCTCTCCTATGCCACAATATGAGAGATTTTGACACTATACCTATAAAGAAGGCCCAGCTTACTTTCAAGAATATCATATCTCATTATTTACTCTGGTTCTATAGTTTCTAGTTAGTCTTGGTATGCTACCAATAACGCAGTGAAGGTCATTTCTCTTTTGTTCCTATCATATACAAATAAGTATGTATTACTATTGTAACAGTTTTTCTTCTAGTGTGTATTCATACCTTTGTTCTTTTGTTTTCCTGTACTTATTACACAGATTGGCTGTGATCTCATTTATCTTAAACATATCCATTTTAAATATCAGAACTATCTGACATTTCATCATCTCTTCCTGTGTAGTTATGACCAAACATTTAAATTAAAACGCACATTGCTTTATCATAAATTAGTTTCCTTCTACTTTTCTTTATGTTAAAGTTAAACCCAGAGAATTTATTGATACTTTGCAAATTATGTGTGTAAGCAAGTTATATTGCCTATGAATTTTATTTCAATATGGTAAAAGGAAAACTACAAATAATATTTTATCAAGAGATCTTATTGATTAATGTACATTAACAGCAATTGTTTTATAGTACAAGAATTTCAAACTAAAGAGCTAAAATACTCCTTTTCATGTCAAGATTTATCCATCAAATGACATTGGAAAAGAGATAAGGTAAAGAACAAGATTATCCACAAAGAAATTCATGAGGATTATCATTGTGACAAGTTCCTATTACATATTCATAAAACATATATGAAGAAATTGAGCTATACATCACATAATTCCACTTATATGACATTCTGGAAAAGACAAAACTATGGAGACAGTAAAAAGATCAGTGGTTGCCAGGGAGGGAGGTGGGGTAGGGTGAAAGGGACAATAGGAGCACAGAGGATATTTAGGGTAATGAAAATACTCTGTATGATACGATGATGGATATATGCCATTATACATTTGTCCAAACCCATAGAATGTACAACACCAAGAGTGAATCCTAAAGTAAACATAGACTTTGAGTGATCATGACGTGTCAATGCTCTATGTGAGTTCATAAATAATAACAAGCATACCACTCTGGCAGAGGATGTTGATAATGGGGGAGGCTGTGCCTATGTGAGGGCAGGGGCTATATGGGAAATTTGTTCCTTCCTCTTAATTTTGCTGTGAACCTAAAAGTGTCATAAAAAAAATAAAGTTTTTAAAACTAATAATAATTGTCAGGTGATAGTAAGTGCTAAGAAAAAAATTAAGTCCAGTAAGGATACAGAGAGTGCTCATTTATATAGATCATCATGAAAGAAAAAAAAAAGATAAACTGTTAATAGAAATGCAATAAACAACATTTTATTACATTAGTTTTACGTTTATAGAATTTAGATCCCAAATTTTAGGGTTTTTAAAATTATACATATTTTAATTATAAAAATAATTTCAAATTTTCTTTACAAAATAAACAGCATTTCATAAAAACTGTTGTCTCAATTCCAAAGAAAGCAACAAAGACCATATTTATGTATGTTCTCCAGGTCTTTTTTAAAATATGCATATGTGTTAATTTAACACATTATAAAATTTTATACCTTACATTTTTTCTTTGTTATCATTTTTCTGCTACATTCCACAATGTTCCTAACAATCATTTTTGGCATTGCATGATATATTATTGAAGACATAAATTATAATTTACTTAAATATTGCTCTACTATTAAACCCTTATATTGCTTTCAGTATGCATGGTTTTAAGTAACAGTGCCATAAATATTTTCAAGCACTTGTATTTTCTCCATATTTCAGATGACTTTATTACACTAGCATCCAAGAAGAAGAAGTAAGATTATGGGTCAGAGAGATTTAAAGAAAACTTTTGCAGCTCTTGGTAAATATTTTGCCCAAATAGATTGTACCAATATAATGCCATAATCGATATAATTACTATCTCAGCACTATTTTCTGACATTTGAAGTTTATTATTTTAATTGAAAGATCTTACAAAAATGAATAGGATACAGAAATTTCCCTTAAGGAATTCATAACATAAGGGGAGAAACAGATGCATAAATAATCATAATGCACTGGGATACATGGTCTGATGGAAATTATTGATTTATAACAATATTACTGCATATATAGGCATATGTATGTGTTTTTTCCTTCACATTCTATTTCCCATTGTCTATTTAAAGATATGGCTTCCTAGATCTTCTTAAGTATTACAAATAACGTTTGTCTTCCAAGTGGTGGGATTTCAAGCTAGGGTGTATTTCATCTGAGAAATTGTTTACCAATGATCATCACTTTCTTGTTTTGATTCTGAAATTTCAATATAATATAGTAAATTAGTAAAACATATCATATTAAAGTTGGCAAAGTAGATTTATTTGTTCATTTATTAATGAAACATTGTCATTTACCTTCCAAAATCAGGATGGCCAAAGGGCAAAGAACTACATGAAATTGCCGATATTTGATTTTATAATATTTGATTTTGTAAAGACCTACACAGGTGCAATTTCATTAGTTCAACATAATATATAAATGTATATAAATGTGCATGTATATTTTTTCTTTGGTTTTGAAGTTTGATGTCAGACACACATTTTGACAGAGGAGAGTAAGGTTGCAGAGTGTCGGAGGAGATTATTTGTGTTGATCTCTAAGAGATGTGCAGGAGTTCAGCAAATAGAGAGACCAGATTCCAAACAAGGAATTCAGAATGAGCAAACCCACGAAAGCATGACAGAATGTGGCATGGCCAGGAAATAATAAGTGTCTAGCTTGTCTAGTATGCAGTTCTTGCAGGGAGGAAGGGAAGGTGGCTGGAGGTAAAAAAAATAGCATTCTTTTGGGCCTAAGGACTTGAACTAATTCACAGCAGTGTCCTAATAATTATCAGTTCTCATTTGAGTATAAATTAACATTCTAAAAGGAGTATGTTCTAAAAAAGAGCATCAATGGTTTAGATATACAGATACGCTTACTCTTTCACTTCACAGCCCAAAACTTCTATACTTTATAGTTCTTCTGTTAACTTACATGATTTTTTCTCCCTTCACTAACAAACTGTCATCCATCACTTATCATTTCAACCTTTAAAAGTTTTTCTAATACATCACACCACTCTCATCTCATTTATTAACCAGCAGGAGGTTGAAGCATCCTATAACAAAGCATACTAAGAACATGTCTAAAGCACATTCATTGATATAATCCATGAATGAGAGACTTTAGAATAAAAATGTGAGGTTTAGTACTGGGACTTTGTGAATATAACTTTGACTTCTTAGTGGCCTTATTTGCTTAGCTGACATTTGGGATTAGGTTCCACAGTCAAGACGGCCAAGAGGCTAAATGTTTGATAATCTAGGGTATGATATTTACCTACTGTACTGAGTCGTTCAAAATTCATGAACCTAATCTCCCAGAGTCCAGTATAATAACATATCAGCTATACGAACTATTTTGCTTCTGGGCACTGAAGTCTGTGATTAGTACAAAGAGTGTAAATGTCCACCTAGATGTAAACATACAAAAATGGGAAGGCACCTCTTCCATAGAACCAACCACAGGAGACTGAATGCCTGGCACTGACATTCAAAGAGTGAACTTTCCTATTATTCCTACTCATCACTGTCTTTTATCCTTTGATCAGGCTGAGTTTGGAACATGAATGCACCTAATAAATAAATATAATTCCACTGAGCTGAATTTGATATCATTTGCCAACACCTATGGTAAATGCAAATTTCATAATTAAAACAGAATTACTATCATAAGTAGATTTGCCTAAAGGAATACCAAAAAACACAAATTTACTGACACAACGTTAATATATTTTGAACTGGCCAAGTTCTTCAAACTTGGTAAAATCTGATCCTACAACTGTAAAGGCAAATCTAAGTGAACAGGGAAGTCTGTGTTGGTTTGCTATGCTTATGACTTTTTTTAACTTGCTCTTTGCAGTTCAATACAGTTACATGGAGAGATGCAGAAGAATAATGAAGGCAACTAATACCAGAAAACTTTAGAAAACATTCTTTCATGATAAATCAACTGCAGTATATGCCAAAACTGATCCTTGAAGCTCTCAAATATGCAGCCTTTTGGAGTAGTTTAATATATAACATATCCCATTGATTTCCCTTGGTGAGAAGAGTGGAGTTTTCCAGCTGTACATTTTGTTAAACCTAACAAATAAGGTTGGTTTTTTTATGCTTGAAAGCAGTCTTGCAACATTTTCTTCAGCCAAATCCGTAGTTATCTTTTATCCAACTGCTATTATTAATTAACCATTATTAAGATCCCACTGCAAACTAGGTGTTATCCGTCCACTTGCCAAGCAGTCAAATCCATTTGGTGCTGAAAGTTTTTGCCTTGATGATAAATAAGTGTCAAGGGCATTTTTCTCTAGTATCAATGGAAATTAAATGGACTGAAAAAGCTTTTATATCCATAATCACACATTGACATAATACACAAAGAAAACTAAGATTATTATTAAGCATAAATTACATAAGGTCATGAAGATGTCCACTTCTCACAGTGCCTAAAATTACTCCCCAGTAGCAACTTTGCATAGTAGGTGACTGGATGTAGCAGAGGACTATAGAGGTCACAGTCATATTCCAGCTTATTGAAAAGAGAAGCCATACCAATGTCAGGCTGATGCCTTAATAGACCAAAGAACTAAAGGAGGAAATGCAGCCCTGAGCCCAAAACCTTATGGAAGAAGTTTAAAAGAAATTTTTTAAATAAATTCCCAGTAAATATAGTAGATTAAACATACATGTTTACCTCTGCTTAATACCAAAATCATACTAAACAGAGAATTGAGAAATTCTAAAAATGGAGAAGACCACAAGGTAAAAAAAAAAAAAAAGAAAGAAAGAAAAGAATGGGAGATAAGAAAATAGCAAACAAGTGACAGAAAAAAGTTTGGAGTTGAAAAGCTAATGAGTAAGGGTTACCTAATTTAGCCAATCTAAGAAAGTCTAAGGAAGAAGGATGCTAATGTATACTGCGGCAACCTCTGGAAGCATCAGGTGTTCTGAAGTATGTGGGTTGGGTATAACACCAAGAAGACTGGTTTAAAAATCAAACAGATCCCCAAACCCTTTGACTATCCTGCAAAAACCAGGTGGCTATCCCTCTGCTACACTGTCTGAAAAGGTGAGATGTACTCTATGGAGAGGTTGATCTAGGGAAGCTCCAAGCTAAAGGACAATGGAGCCAGAATCAAAGAAGAAATGTCAAACTAAAAACAGAGGGATTAATTAAAAGTTAATATACTAAATAGTGAAAGGATGAGTGCCTTTATACTCCCAAGGCAGGAAATTTGAAGATTCAAAAAATATGGGCAACCCAAGGGAAGAAAATCACAGACGCAAACATTTGAGAGTTCCTCATTGAAAGAATTAGGTATCCACTTGATAGCCCTACAATTAAGCAAACCAGCAGATGCACTAAAACACATAGCTTCCAATAAGCTTTTAAATGTCCCATCCTTAAATATAAATGGACAGCCTACAATGACTAGATATTTAAGGATACATCCATCTTGGAAGAGATTCACCAAAATAACGAAATCAAGATGCTGCAGAAAGCAGAAGAAAAATTATTTTCTCAAAACTTAATTAAGATCTTCAAATAAGATACTGCATCCATGAAATGAAAGGTAGGTTTTTTGCTGTAAAAATGTTTTTAAATATTCACATAATCAGAAAGAACTATTAAAAATGTTTAAATGTGATAGTATAATTGTAAAAATTCAAGATAAGCTTTGTAAAATATAGTAGAGGAAATCTTTCAGAAATTAGAACAAAAGGCAAAGAGACAGAAAATAGGATTGGAAAGATTTTTTTAGATAGCTATTCCACTAAAGATACCCTAGATTAAGCTAATTAGTATTCTAAAAAAGAAAACAGAGACCACACAGGATGGTGGAGAATTGCAGGAAATAATTTTTCAGATTGAAATGTTCAGGAATCATAAAAGCATTGAAAATCTCAAGAGCAATAGTAGAAATTAGAAAAAAATTATTTTGAGGGAAAAATAATATTCATTCTAAAGTATCGATCAAGTGCGAGGATAGATCTAAAGGCATTTTCAGACATACAAGATCTGAAATGCATCCTCTCCATATAACCTTTCTTAAAAAGATATATGCTTCATCATAAGGAAGGAGTAAAACAAGAAAGAGGAAAACATAGGCTCTAATAGACAAGAAATCCAACATAGAGGAGAAAAGAAAGAAAATTCCAAGGTTGAAGGTAAAGAGAGATGCCAGGACAACAGCTATATAAGGCCTGAAAAGCAGCTAGTCCAGTTTGGAGCAAGAGATTGAAGGTTCAATGAAGGAGGGGGAAGAAGTGGGATATATAACAAAGAAAAAGAAATGAAAGTGAGTTATCTCATATACTTCATTAGATTAGCATCTAGACAGTTGAGAAACAGACACACCTATTTGAAAGCTTAATATAAGACAATCAGCATTGTAAATTAGAGGGGAAATTCAGTATTATGCAATAAATGATGCTGGGACCGTTGTTTATTTGTATAAAAAAGAAATTAACCCTTATCTAATATGAGACCAAAGTGTAGACTCCATCCGGGTTATAGACTTAACAGTAAATAACAAAATTTTAAAATGTTATAAGAAAACATAGGACATTATCTTTATGATATAAGGATAAAGTAGGATGTCTTCAAAAAAGACAAAAAAGTTGGGGCTGGCCCCGTGGCTGAGTGGTTAAGTTCGCGCGCTCCACTGCAGGCGGCCCAGTGTTTCGTTGGTTCGAATCCTGGGCGCGGACATGGCACTGCTCATCAAACCACGCTGAGGCAGCGTCCCACATGCCACAACTAGAAGGACCCACAACGAAGAAGATACAACTATGTACCGGGGGGCTTTGGGGAGAAAAAGGAAAAAATAAAATCTTTTTAAAAAAATAAAAAATAAATAAATAAATAAAAAAGACAAAAAAGTGCTTTTGGAAGAACATTACAAACGTGATTGCACTAAAATTTAAACTTTTATTTATTAAAAGATTCTTTACAGACAATGAATGAATATCCTGCTGTCTTGGGTTCTGTTAAAAAGAGTTTGCAGTTTACAGGGTAATGCAGAAAACTAAGCCAACCAAAAACTGAGGAAATTTATTAAGTTCAGGAAAAACAAATGATATACAGAAAGAGTGATCATAATATAATGTATGGTTTATATACGTATATTTAGAATTGTACTAATCTTAACACTAAATATTGGTTTACTTCAAAATCATGACATAAATATATTGAGAGGTTGGGGGAAGGGATATGTGTAGAGAAAACATCAAAACCAAGTCCTCTCTTCCATAACAGGAAATTAAAAATAAAAAGTGACAATAACAGCTAACACACTTAGTCTTCACAGTTTACATGTATTACTTTAGTTTTCCCAACATCCCTATGAAGTAGGTGCTATTATATTCATATTGCACTTAATATTTAGAAATATGAAGTAATGGTCAGAGAAAAAGTTCAAAATACTTGCCCTTTCACAGCCAGCCTAAGTCATGCAAAGTAGCAAAGAAGGAGGATTCTGATTTATGTTTCATATAGTAGTACCTGATTTTTTTTTTACCAAATATGTACTTTGATTAAAAAACAAATTTAAATCAACTGAAAAACAAAATAAACTTGAGAACTCTTTTACCAAGTATGTTGTTCTTGTTTCTTACCTATGGTAACGTAAGTAACCTAAGTAAAAGAACAAATTTTTATTCTAGACTTGATTTCCATTTGCTAGTCTGATATAACATGGTACTCTGCGCCTCAGATCTCCTTCACAATGGTCCTTAATTCTTTGTTACAAATTTATTCTCAACCACTAATACTGTAGCCAGAGTTCAGTTCTTGGTCTTCTGACCTCTTGTCATCTTTATACATACTCACTCCCTATGCGTAGTTATGCATATAGAGAATAGGAAAATGATCTCTGATATTGAAAGGGAGATAGATTAGAGATAGGGAGGGGAAGAAGACCAAGTTAACACTTGTCCTATAAATATGTAAGTTAAGTGATACCAAAAGAGAGAAATAACTATGCCACACAATGAAAGAATAAAGGCTTATCTTCTACTAAGAGGAAAAAATAACTGTGCAGCAAAAAAGAAACATTGAAAGATTATATTTGGGGAAGTTTTTATGACGAGTTTGTCACCATGAAAGGCTGTAACAGACCATTTAAGAGCTTGAAGTTTTACTTAAAGTCCAACAAATTAGACAAAGATTTCTATTTTTATAATCAACATTACGCATTTTTCCCTCAAAGGAGCTTTTGGATGGCTAAGAAACTTTAAAGACAAAAAAATAGAGTAGTATTGATAGAATTGAAAGGTCAATTTTCACCAACAAAGGTAAGTTATATTCCTGATTCCCTAGTGGGATGTCAGATGTAGGTAAAGCCACATAAATATTTATCCGATTTTTCATTGGGAGAAGAAACATTAAATAAAACATATTACCCTCATCAGAACACCTGTTAATGCATAAGAAGCTATCTAAAATCACAACAAACATGCTGGGAAGAATTTCAACACTGGCTCACTAAAAAATGTTGGGTAGAATTACTGTGCATTGATTTCAGGCAGTCATGTACTGGTTTGCTCATAAAGGAGAATAAGCTGTTGTGGGATTTTGTTCAAAGAGCATGTTTTAACTAGTCCTGCAGACACTGATATTTCCTCAGCATCTACAAAAACACCTGTGTGTAGAATAAAGGTTGCTTTCCAACCGTTGGTTGAATAATTCTAATATGCCCAACAGAAAAGTTGGATAGGAGCATACCCTGTGGGCTTACAATTTAAATTGTTCCAAGAGGCAACTAGAATATTCCAAGTCCTTCTGAAAGCCAGGAGCCGTGCACCTGCATGATTCCCCACAGTTTGTCCTGCAGCCCTGAGATCAGCAAATGACAGCTAAAAGGAGCACCAAAGAGTCCAACAGGAGGGCATCAATTTACAGCTCCATTCAATGAGGAAACACTCATCATTAAAGAGGACATCTTAAATGGCTGCTTAGCATGCCTCTGTCCTCAAGATATAGCTGCAGTCTGATTCTCCTCAATGCACTGCTGGTCATCTCCAAGAGGGCTGAGTTAGTGATGTTTCATGCAAAGTTGACATGGTCTTTCAGGTTGGCTCTCTTCTATGTTCCAAGGCTACATGAGTGAGAAGATCAAATTCACTTTAAAGGAAACCAGATTCTAAGGAATGGGCTCATGATAACTTAGGCAATACGAAGTGGATTTGTCAACCAGAAGACCTATCATTTTACAATCAATCGATACCCACTGGATTAACCATATAAGTCAGTCAGATAATCAAAGTTTCACCTTCCTAGAATGAAGATACTTGAGAAGTCTAATTCATAATCAGACTTCTGCTTAATGACAATCAATTCAGGGTAAACTGAAATGAAGGATATTTTTGATTCTGCCTTACTCACTCCAGGGAGTGTAAGTGCTGGAGCAACCAGGGTGTTCATCTCAGTGGCTCAGGTTATCTCTTCCTTGTGTAATAGTGAACATACAGCGGCATATTTTTACTTTCCATCACCTTTATCTTGATAAATAAAGGTCATATATAATCTGCTTATACTTACTATTACAACATCTTTCTTCTTTCAGTAATCTTACTTAGTTAATACCAACATCCAAGTTCAAGAATTCTCTCAGACACGTTCCACCTCAGGGTGAAGACTTTCTGGTAAAATGTAGGACAATGGTTTACTATTTCCTAGGGCTAGTTATAGAGTTACAGCCAACTGTCACCAGTGAATAGTTTGCAAATTTATAAAAATCCTTTTTTGGTAACTCCTCTTCTAATACTTGCCTGTTTCTCTTTTTCCCTAACATTTAATATTCATCTAGGAAAGTATGACAGATTGCAGAGGCTTGGTGGGTTCTCTCTCCTTGTCTCCTTTGATAGATAGAGAGAGAGAAATATAGATGTTAGGAAAGGAAACTTTTCCCTTAATTCTCAGGTAGAATTCTCCTTACATTTCCTCAGTCAGAACTGGGTTATATGTTCATTGTTAGAACAGTCATTGTCAGGGAAGAATGACATTCCCATAACTGGCTCAAACCAATCTCCCTCCATTGCTAGAAAAGGAAACTACCTTCCTAAGCACATTACTACTTGCCCAGGATCTGAACAAATGTGGGTTCTCTGTCAAGGAAGAAGGGCTAGAGATGGCCATTCAATAGGTAACAAAACAGTGACTGCCACTAGCACCTCGCTGTCAATAAAGCATTTCTGAAAGCCCAGGTAATCCAAACTATCTTTAGCACAAAGGCTCTTTCCTCACTATGAACATTCTGCAAAGTCTATGCTTTTACAGTTCAGTTCTTGGGTTTGTATTTCCATTTTCACATGAGTTAATTACCACTTCCAAGTGATTGTAAAAATTGGTGGTTATAGATGGTTGCTGTTAATATCTAATTTTCCCAAGCCTCCCTCCACAGTAATTCAGCCATCCCTGGAGTCCTTTTTGAAGTGAATATCCAATATGATAGCTGATGGGTTAACCACATAAGTAACAACCCTCAAATGAGAATAATGAAACTCTGGGGATATTCAGTTGAGGTATGTTTATGATGGTGTGTAACACTGGGGAGAGTAGAACTAGAAACTAAAGAAAAATGTCTGCAAATATTTTCCATTTTTAAAACACAAATGGAAAACACTTTAATACTCACTGACAATAAAAAGGTAAAAAAAGATTCAATTGCCATTTTCAAAGAATACACAGCTTTGGGGATAAAGTGAAGCATGCACTATTAATTATACTACACTATGAAAACTGCTGCAATTGAAGTAGAAATAAAGCGTTACTTGTGAGACTGGCCCAGTGGTGTAGTGATTAACTTCATGTGCTCCACTTTAGCAGCCTGGGGTTTGCAAGTTCAGATCCTGGCTGTGGGCTTCACACCACTTGTCAAGTCATGCTGTGGCAGCATCCCACATACAAAATAGAGGAAGACTGGCACAGATGTTAGCTCAGGGACAACCTTCCTCAAACAAAAAGAGTAAGATTGGCACAGACGTTAGCTCAGGGCCAATTTTCCTCACAAAAAAAAAGGAAAAGAAAAAAGAAATGCATTTCCAATTGAAAAAAGCTGATTTTAGGGAAAAAAAGTGTTATGTGAACACAGACAAGGTAATGGCTAGAAAAACAGGGAGTGACTGGTAAGAAATCAACAGACAAAAAAGAGTTGTTTTGATTCAATTTAATGCTAAAGTAGAAAAAGTAGTAAAGTAGAAAAGAAAACAACCAGAGTGGCAAGATGTTGTATCAAGATCAGTATAGGAAATAGGGAAATTAGATCTGGGATGTAGGAGGGAATTTTTTCTTCAAAGACTACAGAGGAACAAATTGTTTATAACACAAAAATGCTGTAATATTAGATTTATCAAGAAGCATAATAAATAATATATTCACATTCAAAAATGTTTATTTACACACCAACTCTGTGCTAAAATTATGGTAGGTACTAGGGATGCAACAATGGGCAAAAGAGACGTGGTCCTGCCCTCATGGAAGTTATAGCCTAGCAAGGAAGTCAGATCTTGTTGCTAGTGCTGTGGGGTTCATTCCAACTCCAAGAAACACTGTGGACAGCAGAGCAGAACCCTGCCCGGTCTTTTTGCACCATCCTCTCACCTTCCGGCGCTATATCAGACAATGTTCTGCTGCTATTCATACGGTTTTCATGGTCAATTTCTTTGGAGGTCAGGGGTCAGGTCCTTCTTCCTAGTCTGTCTTAGTCTGGAAGCTCTGCTTAAACCTGTCCACCTTGGATGACCCTGCTGCTCATATTGGAAATACCAATGGCATAGCCTTCAGCATCACAGCAACACACAGCCTCCACAGTATGGCAACCAGCAGTTGGGTGATGTGGTTCCCTGACTGGGAAATGAACCAGACCACACCAAATCTTAACCACTAGACCACCAGGGCAGGCCAGTCAGACCTTTCCTAAGCAATAATAATGAAGTGTGACAAGCACTGTTAGATGGTAAATCGGTTAGGACTCTTTCAGCTGCCAGTGAGGAAAACATACATACTCAATCACAACCTGGCTTAAACAATAAAAAAATGGATTGGCTCATACAACTGAAAATGTCAGGTATACACTAACCTTCAAGCAATTTTTGATGCAGAGGTCTAAATGATGTCACCCAAAACTGGTTTCTTCCTCATCATCATTTGGCTCCCTTCTCTGTGTTGGTTGCATTATCCAACTGGCTCTAACCTTGTGGAGACCACATATTTAAAGGAATCATCCTCTCACATCTTCACAGAAACAGCAGAAAAAGAGAGCCACTTTTCTAATAGTTCCCTGAGAGCTCTGAGATTCACTCTGATTCTATCAACTTTGATCATATACTCACTCAGAACCAATGATCACAACCTGGGAAATGTGATATGCTGATTGTCTAGGCCAATATTTATGGCAACTATCTCATGGAAACCGCTACCACGTTATGTTAGATTCAGCCAAAGTACCCACAATTATTTTTGTTAGACCTAGACTTAGATATTGATGTGTCAGTGTTGTTATTGAGCATTGTAAAAGGGTATGAATACCTTCCTGAACCTGTTCTTCTTCCCTTGGTAACACTGATGCATCTTATTGGAAATTTATTGACAACTGCTATCTTTTTCCTTCTTTCTCACCTTTGAACCTCAAACCACAAGAGTTTAAATGAAGCATTCTACTGTCAAAATGCTGTTACACAAGAACTGGGTTCTTCACCAAAGCAGATAATTAATATTTAACATAAAGTATTATTTAAATATTTTAAGTTTGTTATATTTTGTGGCACTAAGTATTTTTTGAACCTTATGCCTGCCATGTGCCCTCTAACTGGACAAGTGTGAAAGCCACCATGTAACCCAAAGACATGACATTTATTTTTTAATATCTGTCTAAGAGGAAGGAGATGGTGATGCCATGGAAGACTAACTACAAAGGCAGATCCTTTGGGACAGAAGAAAATTGGCAGCGACCTATGTCTGAAATCATTTAAGGATCCTCAATATATATGATCAGCCCCAGATCCAATATGTATTGAATGTCAAAGACACCTGCAGAATAGAACTTGAAATTTCCTATAAATCACAGATTTTTCCAAATATTTCTGTTACATTTAGGGAGAGAGAAGACAGAGATAAGGAGAAAGGAAAGGAATTCATACAAAATAAGAAGGAAGAAAGTCAATTTTAAGCATCTTATGTCAAACACCTTGACCCAAAGTGCTTTCGGTAGCAATTTACAAACTCTAATGTGCATTAAATCTCCTGGGAAACTTATTTAAAATATAGATTCTTGAGCTCTACTCCCAGATATTCTGATTCTGTAAGTTTTGAGTGGGGCCTAATATCCCACCTTTCTAATGAGCACCTTGGGTGATTCTGATGCTAGTGCTCCAAAATCACACTAAGAGAAAATTACTTTATGGCTAAATCAAAAACTTCTATTTCTAGTAAAATCCAAACTTTTAAAACTACCATGTATTGTAAGAGTAGGGAGAGTGGATGTGTCAGTCCCATCCCAGATTCATGGGTAAATCCCACCGACTTGATCAGTTCTGTTTCATAAATACAGGCTTACATAAAACAGCATGCATAAAGAACAGTTCTTAGAGGCATACAGACAGCAGAATTGAAGATAATGATGCCCCTGAGAACAAACACTAACATCATAGATTATGGTGCACTTTTGAAGTGAGGACAGCGAGCAGGACTGTGTAAAACAAAGGGCTTTCATCCAGAAGGTTACTTGGAGGTGAGGGGTAGAAGTCTCTGGAACAGCCATCAATCAGCACTGTTTGCTCTATCTGTAAGCATTTTAGCAAACTTCCCTAACAAATCTTGAGTTCCAGTTGATTTCCAAAATGATTCTAGGGGATGATGGAATATATCTTGTCTGTAGAAGCAGTGACTAGTAGGGAATTGTGGTCATCCACATTTCCCCATACAGATCCAATTTCTGAGTCATTGGGTTACATCATGTAATGTGACCAGAGAAGAGAGAAAGCATAATAAGCAGTCAAACTATCGTTCATGCAAATACCTGTTCATTTTCAAATCCACTAGTAATCTAAGGAGTCTGCAGTGGCTTTATACTCTCCATTAATTTTTCTACCCAGTCTGTCCCCATAAAGCTGATTTCTGCTGGACTTGCAAAATTTTTCTGTACTGTATATTTTCACAAAGCCCAAAAAATCCATGGATAATAACCGAAAATCTAAAAGTTTACATCTCCAAAACTTATAAATCTGGCCTTACAAACATATCCCAAAGGCAGTTTTGACAGTAATTCAGATGCTCAGAAAATATAATATTTATACCTCCATGACACTATTGTGTGTGTGTGTGTGTGTGTGTGTGTGTGGTGGGTGTGTGTACATGTAGGCAGTAGTGTAATATTTCAAGTAAAAATATAAATTTGTCCCTAAGGGAAACCTCTACCTCTTTTCTTTTTCACCAATGTTAATTTATTTTAGGAGAAGAGGGCAGAATACTAAAATCAATACAGCATAGTAACTAAAGGCACAGATTTTAAGTTGAATTTGAATCCCAGCTCAGCCACTGAGATTCGGGGTAAGTTTCTTAAATCTCTGAGTATCAGTATGCACAGCTCTAACATGGACGCAAGAATACCTACTTTACAGGATTCTGGCGAGTACTGAAAGATACAATGTGTGTAAAGCACTTAACACAGTGACTATAACACAGCAGGTAATTAGAACGATGATGTTGATCAAATATCTACCTTGAAACCAATTAGGAAGAAAAAACCCACATTCCTTCACGGGTTTCTCGTGGAATCTTAACAGAATCAACTCAATGTTTCCAGAGAATATTTGAAAATTTGTTAAGTGACCTGAAAGCATCCTAAACTTCTTACACTTCACAAAACAGGGAGGTCAGGGCGGCAGAAGTCAACTTTTTACCTACCCTTAACTGCAACTCATGGTGAAGGTGTTGATTCTAAAATAGTTAGCTATATCTTAGACTATGTTGAAAATCAGGGCATGGAACATTTCCACTGTGCGCAGCCCAGACTTGTGTGTTTGTTGGGAGAACCATAAGGCAATTGAAAACTAAATTTGCCTATAAAAGGGCAACCAGAATATTTATGAGTCTAGAAACACTACATGCCTGAGAATGCTGTTATCCGAAACTTATTCTGTTCCTCTCCTACAGTAACAAAACATTTGATTTTAACTGGGCATTTGATCACCCAGAATAAAGATTCCTTTACAAGTAAATTGACCAAATTACCTAGTTCTTCAGGTCAATAAGATATGCGCAGGAGTTTCTTGAAGCAGCTTCTGAAAATTTTCCTTAAAAGGCAGCTGGTGCATGATCTTCTCTCCTTTCTTTGTCCTTCTCTCTTACCTGCTAGCTAGAATATGAACATGATGGCTAAAGGGGAAGAAGCCATTTTGGACCACGAGGTTACCTTAGAAATGGAGGCTATCACAGAAAAATAATAAGCTAGAAGAAGCCTTGAGTCCTAAATGCCCTGTGAAGCAAAGCAATGATAACATGCCTGATCTACTTACCTACCAATTTGTGCACAAGAGGGAAATCACTTCTTAATTTCTTAAAGTAATTTTTATTTTCATACTCACTGTTGAACCTTACCACAACTGTGTCAAATGAAAAGAACATTTTAGGAGAATGAGATTAACCTAGATTCACATGAGCTGAATTCAAAACTAATGATTCCCTATAACAAAGAGTTAAAATTTATCCTGGAGAGTGCCATAACAGAAGTTGTGTAATGGATAATAGTAAATATGGAGACAGATCTCATTTCAATTTATGTAATATAGTTCAAAATACAAGAGCCTTTAGAAAATTGAATAATGTGGAAGTTTTCAAAGAGAATGGGGTGGCCATCTGTCAAGTTGTTGTAAAACTCTATCTTAGTTTGAGAGACTTAACTGCTACACTTCCAAAGTTACCTCAAACTCAGAACTCTGAGATTTTTATGTAACATCACTCCAGTCATCACCAATACACCAATATTATTTATTGGGCTAAATTAATTAAGTGATTATGGGAGTAAAGGATATGCAAAGTCATTGAAGGTTGACACTTGTTAAGAGAAGTTAGAAGGAAGAGAAAAAAGGGACTGTGTGTGCAAGTACAGAAAAGCAATACTGGATGCCTACAATTTCTGGCCAGTTTACTTAATCTGTAGCAATAAATATAAGTGCACATCCTTGACATTCCAAATTTTATGATTAATAATCATGATAGTATTCACCCATACATAAACTAAGCTTCCATTGATAACTCAGAAATGTCCCTATCTCCCTCTCTGATGAACTAAAGTAATGAGAACAAGATAGAGATTATAAACTCTGGACGAAAACCAAAATACTGGATGGGCAGTTTGAGAGAAGTGCTGTGACACGAGAGAACCAAATTACAGGATGAAAGACCAGGAGAGAGGCTCCGAATGAGTCTCTTGCTAAAGAGAGAAATAAACTAGCGTGTGTGCCCCATGCCAAGGAGAGAAAAGAGGGAAAGAGCAATGGTGGAACAGTGTGATTTTTCTCTCATTAACATCTCTCTTGATCTCTAAGTAATATCTTCCTACGTGTTCCATATTAAACCCAGAAATAAAATTACAGTGTTGATAGAGGGAAAGCGAGTCAGAGTAGAATACATTTGTAACATGATGAACACCACAGTATAGTCTTCAAAGAATTTTAGACTGTCAAGAGTTTTTCTCTCTTCCTACTGGTAGGCATTCCAAGAGTTATCTGTGTCTCTGACAAATAATTACTCCTATTTCTGAGCACTTAGACTAAAATCTAGTGTGACCATGAAGAATAGGATATTTCAAATGCTTCAGTCTGTGCTATTACTTATCTTAAAAATATGATCTATAAGTAAAAATAAGTAAATCACCAAATCATAAGAATTATTAAGCATATATCAAAAATTGCTTTATTAATAAAATATTTCAAATAAAGTATAATAGTTACAGTACATACTGAATCATATTCTTGAAACAGCAGAAGGCTAACAAATTTCATTCGCTTTATATTAATACCAAATTTAACCATGAGGAAATACACATCACCTGGCAAATGCTGTTGCAATTAAAAGAGGTAAAGCAGGGCCCAGCCTGGTGGTGCAGTGGTTAAGTGCACACGTTCCACTTTGGCGGCCTGTATTCACTGGTTCGGATCCTGGGTGCGGACATGGCACCACTTGGCAAGCCATGCTGTGGCAGGCGTCCCATGTACAAAAAAGTAGAGGAAGATGGGCATGGATGTTAGCTCAGGGCCAGTCTTCCTCATCAAAAAGAGGAGGATTGGCAGCAGTTAGCTCAGGGCTAATCTTCCTCAAAAAAAAAAAAAAAAGAGGTAAAGCAATGACTAAAAAATAAAGGACTGAAAAGTAAGGATGTGAGTTTTACTAATGAATTAAGTGACTAGTAAAATGCAGTAATTTTTAAAACTGTGTAGCTTTGTTCTAAGTAATTATGACAACTGGAAGGTTTTTAATTGTTTTTATCTATCTTGCTCCCTTTTTCTCCCTCCATTATTCTATAATGCTTGAACTCATCTCATGTAGTACTCTGGAAAAAATTTTTGTTGACAACAAAAACAAAAGTTTTGTTGAATAAAAATGTGTGTCTATCAGTAAATTTCATTAAATTGAAATTCTAAAATTTCCTTTTGACAAGTAATCATTTGCAAAATTTACACTTATGTTCAGATACAGAATAAAGGAAAGTTAACAGACATAATAATCCCCCAGCATGGTTTTCTGTTCCTCTTCACCGTCCTAACCTGCCATTCACCATCACTTGATTTAACTGAATGCCAGTGTTATCCCAGCTTAAGCACATCAACCCAGAATCTTCTCTTAGAATCCATGCTCCTGAAATGCCCAGACTTCATAACCAGCAATAGCATGAATGTGTGCATTACCCTATTTGGAACACAAAAAAAGCCTCTTTTCCTAGTTGCAATAACTTAATTTGTTATGCAATTCTGTATGCAATAACTTAATTTGTTTTTACGTTCCCAGTTATCCTCAAGACATTACTAATCTCATAATTCTGAAAGAGAGATGTCCTTCCACTCTCTCTCTCCCCCTTCTCATAACTAATCCAACAAAAACAGAACCATCACAATCTTCATTTTTCCGATTTCAAATTTCTGTGAAAACAGACTTCTCTGTCACCTCCGTCTGGCTCACTGGTTCTCAATTCTTCCTAAGGAAAACCCATGATTTTTTTCCCTCTCTAAACAGTTCAAATATTACCAACATTATTCTTTCAGATATTCTGTTCTCTTTTTGTCTAAAAAATAATCTTTGTGATTTTCTAGACTTTGAAGATATTCACTTAGCATTTATTCTTCCCAACTAAAGAAGCCTAATGTTTCAGTCTGTCCTTACAGAACAATATTTTTATCCCATTTAATACTTTTAGTTCTTTTTTGTCACTTTCAACATTGTGTTATATATTTCTTGAGTATAACTAAATTTTCCAGTGAAAAATGAAGAAACGAACCAAGAAATGAAAAAATAATTGTTGAACTAAATTCTCATGTTTATTGTAAAACATCTTTTCCTACAGATAACTGTATATGCCTAAGGTGAAAGAAAACTTTCAAATAAGCATTCCTTCCCTTCCTCTCAGTGTTGCTATGCTGAGGGGAACAAGACAATAAATTGAATCATACATCTCTCTCTGCTTCCCCTTCATTACTGGGACCAGGGACTGGAGAATTTTAAATGTTCTACCAGAGAAGTAGAACATTGTAACATATTTTGTTAGGGCCACATACTGCCACAACCACTATCCCAGTTCTTCCACTTGCTAGCTCTATAAACTTGGGAAAGTGACTTAACCTTTTTCTGCCTCAATTTCTTCACCTAAAACTTGGGATAACAATAGCATGTTGGAATTGGGTTGTTATGAAGATTAAATGAGATAATCTATATAAAATATTTACCATGGTATCTGTCATATATTAAATATAAAAGAAACAGATCTCCTTACCTTTTAATCACAACGATTCTGCCCTCCTCTCACCAGGCCATGGTGGCAACTATGAATGACACTGATGGAGTATTCGGATACTTTCTCATAAATATGTTGCTTTGCATGCAGCTTATCCCAAAAAACTACACATCAAAATCTAGTATACATCAGAATATACACATCAAAAAAATTTTTTAACTTAAAAAATATGTTCTGCCATATACTTTGTTTGAATCCCTCAAGTTTAGAACATAGACAGCGCTTCAATTTTGAGTGCCTGATATTTTAAAGAAGGAATTAGCACATGCCATCGATGTACTTAGCACTGCTTGAGATATCTTGAAGAACGTAGCAGAAATATAACAGAGCCTGTCTTCTAGAGCTTACCTTATGCTAATATCACAAATGTATTTCCAAGCTTATAACATCAAACATACTATTAAGACACATAAGACTAAGGGATAAATTGTAGAACGGGTTCCAAATGTTTCACAGAGGAAGAAAAAGATAAAAGAGAATTTGAACCACGAAGAAAAATTCTATGAAATATGTTGGAATTACACTAAGCATTAAAGAATTCTTGACTGTCTCAGCTATTTCATTAGATCAAAAATGTCCTTGACTATAGGCTTGTTTTATGCTTCTCTTGCATATTTTTATTCATTGAAAAAATTTCTGAGCGCCTTCATGTATCAAGGATTGTGGAAGGCATTGGGAATACAACAATAAACCTAGCACATTCCTCTCATTGAAAAAGCCTACAGGATTTCCTGCTCCTGGTGTTGGTAGAGCGGCTTGTGGCAGAGTAATATTTTCACAGGGTTAGTCTGAAACAGTTAGAAAAGCTGGAGAGAATAAAAAATGTATTTGTTTAAAGATAGAATAATTTGAGTATCCAAGATCCTGAGGAGGAGGAAAGTACGTTGTAATGCTTTTTCTTTCAAGATATTTGTTAGGTTATATGAAGCACAGGATTAAGAGGCTGAGAAACAAAGTAGAAAACATGGCCGAAATGCTGGGAACCTGAGTTGAGTTTTGACCAGTCTAAGGAGACTGGAGAGACAAAAGTTAGAGTTCAAAGACCCCCAAAGAAGACAGCCCCTGATAAACAACCCAGACCTCCAGAAAAGAATTTGAAAGGACCTGACTTTAGGATTAAAGGGCAAAACTCTCATAAAAATCCAGTGTTGAACCAGCTCAACCCAAGACCTGGTAAAGGTGATCTGTTCCTAATCTAAGTTGCAGGATAAGTTAATATCAAATCCTCTCTGGAGAAAGATAGCATCAGGTAGAACTTCACAAATTATCTCTCTAAGGTTTCACACAAAATATCCGTCATTTAATTTTTTAAAAAAATTCTTAGGCATATCAAGAGGGAGAATTAAAGGCTCAGAAATCAAGAAAAAAAATTTAAAAATTAGAAACAGACTTCAGATGATGTAGACTTTGAAGTTCTCACACAAGGATGTTAAAATAACTGTGATTAATTTTTTCAGAAAATAGAAGGGAAAGTGGAGAAATTGACCAGAAACTGAAGTCAATCAAAGATTCTAGACTGAAAAAAACAATTACTACCAATAAGAAATTTATAGGCAGATTAAACAGGAGAAGAGAGTGTTAGAACTGGAAGTTAAGTCATCCAGACTAAAGAACAGAGGGGAAGAAAGATGAAAAATAAAGAAAAGCTGTGTAAAAGATCTATCGGACAAGTTATTGAAGACTAGAAGGAGAGGAGATAGTGAGACAAAATGAGTATCTTATATGATGTTGCCTGAGAAGATTACAGAAACAACAATGACATTAATCCACAAATTCAAGAAGCTCTATGAAACCCAAGCAGGCTAAATAAAAATCATAGTAAAACTGCTAAAAGACAAAAACCAAAAGAAAATTTTTTAAGCTTCCAGAAAAAAAGATTTAGCACCTTCAAATAACTGGGTTAACCTTCGACAGAAACAATGGAAACCATAAGACAATAGAATGACATGCTTGAAGTAACTGATAAGCTAAAAGTCTATACCCGAAGAAAATATTTTTCAAAAAGGAAAATAACATAAAGATGTCTTCAGAGGAACAAACACTGAGAAAAAATCTGTCTCCCATAGAACTGTACTAAAAAATATGCTAAAGAGAATTCTTCAGGCAGAAGAAAAAATATCCCAGATGAAAGCATAGAAATTGAGAGAGAAATAAATAACAGTAAAAAGGATAAATATATGGATAAACCTAAACAATTATTTACTATATAAGTAATATAATAAATATATAAAAATAAATATATAAAACAAAGACATGAATTTCTTGGGGTTTAAAATATATATCCTAGAAGCACAGAAGAAAGGATGAAGATGCATGGTCCCGGCATGGTCCAGGAAGTGATAAAAGTACTATTTTAGAGTAGATCTAATATGTCAAGGATATATGTATAATCTCTATAGCAACCACTAAAGCAAGAGCAGAAATGCTATTGTATTTACTATTTCTTTCCTTCTATTTAGATTTAATTTCCAATCTTTTTCCTAATTTGTTGAGATCTGTTTGTTACATGCTTAATATACGACAGATAATGTGGTAATTATTTTACAGAGATTATCTCATTTAATCTTCATAATAAGCCAATTCCAACATACCATTGTTATCCCAATTTTCACATGAAGAAACTGAGGCAGAAAAAGATTAAGTCACTCTCCCACGTTTATAGAGCTAGCAAGTGGAGGAACTAGGATAGTGCTTGTGGTAGTATGTGGCCCTAACAAAATATGTTACACTGTTCTACTTCTCCAGTAGAAGTAGAACATTTCAAATTCTCCAGAGAGCAGGCACAAAGTGTGAAGATCTTTGTGTCACATATTAAAGCATATCAAATAGCATCTACTACAGGAGAAGCACTAAACAACCAAATAAAAAAATGATCCAGTCTATTGACATCAGCCAGTCTCAGTCATCAGTCACCCCAGAGCCACACTTGGCACATGAATGGAGAGGCCAAGGTGAAAGATATGGAGGCTGTACATGGGGCCAACAGCGGGAGCTCCCACTGCCTGAGGCTGATTTAGCTACTGCTACCACTGAATGCCCAACCTGACAGCAGCAGAGACCAAGGCTGAGTCCCTAATGCAGCACTCTTCCTCAAGTTCTGCCAACAGTATAGGGCCAAGTTTACTACATGGGCCTTGTATATCCTAAAAGGACCAAAAACTTGATCTCAGAGAAATAGACACATATTCTATGTATGGGTTTGTTTTTCCTGCCCTTCGGGCCTCAGTTAATACCACTATCTAAGTGCTTACACAATGTTTACTCCACCAGCGTGGGACCCACATAATATTGTATCAGACCAGAAGACCCATTTTTACAGCAAAGGAGGTATAAAAGTGGGCCAATGACAATAGATAGCTAGGAGCCACAGGTAGGATTACATATTATACCATCAAAAAGACTGCTATTGTTGCTAAAGGTCACAATTGATATGCCAGTTTAAAGGCAATCCTCTACAAGGATAGAATTCTATGTTCTGTGAAGCAGTCTATATATTGAACTAAAGAACTTTATACGGTAACGTGCACTTAATAGGAAGAACACATGAGTATGGGAACCAAAGCATGCGATGGCCTGCTTATCATCACTCCCCATGACCCACCGGAGGACTTTGGAATTCCCATCTCCACAACTCTGAGCTCTGCAGGGTGAGAGGTTCTGATCACTAAAGAGAGCACACTTTTGCCACAGAACAAAACAATAGTCCCTTTCAACTCCAAACGATAGCAGTACCAGGGACTATCAGACAAGAGGAGTCACCATCTTGACAGAAATAATTGGTCCTGATCATCAGAAAGAAGTAGCACTGCTATTTTACAGTGGCAATGTTGGATGCTTCTGGGTACCTCTGGTACTCTCTTGCCCAATTGTGACGCGTATAGCAACCTTGGCCTGACAAGAGCATGGAGACTAGGAGCTCAAACCCCTCAGGTTAAGTCATTAAAGTGAGCTGAAGTAGTACTGATATTGAGGGAAATCTAGAACAGACAGTGGAAGAGAGAGACAATGACTATCATTTGCAGCCCAATATAACCTGCAGTGATGGGGGCCATAGATCTTCCTACTAACATTCTTCTGCTAAGTTTCCCTAGGAAGACAGGTAAACCCTAGTCCTGGAAGACCTGCTGCTGAAATGTACATGAAGAAGTGGATCTGAGCAGCATAAGAGGTAGTCTGTGACAGGCACGCAACAGCGGGTAGACTGAGACGGACATAGAGCTGCACCACCCAGATCCTGCTCCAAGGAAGAATTTATTGCTCCAGCTTTTTGTAGTTTTGTGAGCTCCTTCAGTTTGCCTCAGCTGCAAAGAGCCACTTCACACAAGGGTATACCTTCCTGGGGCAGTCCACACCCAGTGACTGATTGCGCAAGAGTGTAAAGGTCTGAACATTTCTGCCCACCGAGAGACATCTGTGATAGGCAATATTTGCTCCTGAGCACCTTGTCGGGGTGGCCAAGGCTTTGGCAGGCTTGCATTGCAGTTTGATTTCTTTCTCTGCCCAATCCTTCTTCATTTTCCTCCCTTCCACGGGGGTGTTGATCCTCTATAAATAGCCTGTGCACCAAACTTTTTTTTTGTCTGCTTCTGAAAGACCCAATCTATGGCAATCATCAAAAAACACCATATATCCAGGAATAATTCTAACAAAAGATGTGTGACTTTGCAGAAAATGAAAAAATGTTATTAAAATAAAGTAAGGAAGATTAAATAAGTGGAGGAATAATTCATGTTCATGGATTAAAAGTCAATTTTGGACAGATGTCCGTTCTTTCCTACTTGATCCATAAATGTAATGCAATTCCAACAAATATCTCAGCAAGTTTTATTTGTGAAAATTGACAAGTTGATTCTAACATTTATAAGAAAATTCAAAAGGACAAAAACAGCCCCCTCAAAATGAAGAAGAACAAATGTGGAGAACCATAATTCAGGAAATCATAAATTATAAAGCCACAGTAATTAAGAGAATGCAGTAATGGCAAAAAAAAAAAAATAGACCAATGGAATAGAATAGAATTCAAAAATGCATGCGTGAATGCTTGATTTATGACAAGGTGATGCTGAACAGCAGTGGAGGAAAGGAAGGTCATCTCAATATATGGTTTTGAATCGATTGGATTCCATATGGAAAAAAATTCATCTTAACACCTATCTCATCTCATGTTTAAAAATCAATACTCAGTGGCCTATAGATATAAATATAAAAGATAAGAGAGTAAAGCTTCTAGAAGATAATATAGAAGAATATATTTATGACCTTGGAACAGGCAAAGATTTCTTAAACAAGATGCATACACATACACACACAAACACACATACACACCCCTAATCATCTCTTCATCAAAAGATACAATTATGACAGTAGAAATGCACAGAGTGGGAGAAGATATAATCAACAAAATATTTGATTCCAAATAATCAAAGAATATCTATAAATCAATAAGAAAAGACAAACCCATAGAAAACTTGAAAAATCATTAAAAAGGAGATGAGGGCACATACAAACGACCACTAAACATATGAAAAAGTGTACAACCACATTAATCATTAGCGAAATACAACAATACATCATTCACAACTATGAATGGCTAAAATTGGGAAGACTGATAATAGTAAGTGTAAGTAAGGACCTAGAGAAACTGGAATTTTCATATAGTTCTGATTAGCACAAAGTAATACAACCACTTTGGAAAACTTTTCAGTAATATCTTCCACAGCTGAAAAACACGTATCCTATGACCCAGTAATTATACTTTTAGTTTGATACCTAACATAAATGTTCACTAAAAAACTATACACAAGTGATCACAGCAGCATTAGTTTAGTAATTCAAAACTGGGACAATCCAAATATCCATTTACAGTGGAATGGATCAATAATGTTGCTAGATGTATACAATGGAAGGCTATCAATGATGAAAAATGACAAACTGCGAGTATTTACAATAAAATGGATCCATCCCAGAAGCTTAATTTTGAACAAAACTAGACCCCAAAGAAATCATCATACCATATGATTCCGTTTACATAAACTTCGAAAGTCTGAATGGAGCTTATTAAGGAGAGGAGGAGTGGGTAGTGAGGAGGAGCGGGTAATGACTGTGAGGGGCACAAGAGGAGTTTCTGGGATATTGATAATTGTTCTATTTCTTGATATGGGTAGTAGTGTGTTCACTCAGTGAAAATTTATTGAGCTGTATACATATGATCTGTGTACTTACTTTAAGCAATAATAAGTTACATGCCCTGTACAATGCTACATAAAAGGAAACTTAGATATCTATCGATTTCATTGGTGAGCTTCACTTTCCATATACACAGTGCATCAAACGAATGGAAGATCTGGGCACAGAAATAAAATGCACAAACCACTCCATCCTCACAGGTGCAAGGGAAGGGAATGGAGAGTCAGGCCCTGATGACTGTGCCAAGATCACCACACCCTTGGCACAGCTGTGTATGCTCATGTGCCATGCTTGCTTTATACAAGAACATTTTGCTAACTCTCTAAGGCTGTAGACATAAACACAAAATTCTGTTTCTAAGATAACATCCTGTACCATACCTTATGTTTTACTTTGGCTGCCGAACTGGAATAGTCATTGTCTCCAATATTTTTAAATGGAGAGCTTTTCAGTGCTACATTTATGAGTTTCTCATTTTTTAAGTGGCTAAACCTGGCCAACACCACAACTCTAAATATTTTTACTAGTATAAGTACCATCCTCTGCAGACACGTTGTTCACAGGGAAAAATCTGGCTTCTTGATACTTTGTTCTGGCCAAAGGACATCCCGCCAGGTTTAGAGTGGAAGATTGGAGTTCTCTGACAACAGTATGAGGAATATTTCCCATCCAGGCATGAGTGACTTCTGACGGGAGTTTGCAGGTCTGGCAAGACATCACATGGACCAGGCCAAACCAAACATCCAGTGGAAAACTCCCCTCAGACGGTGTTCCTTGGGCCCAGGCCCCCTGCAGCCAGCCCACATGTGCAACTGACTCTAGTTAGTAATGGAGCAGCAGCCAAACAGTACCGCACGTACTGTACAGAGAGCGTGCCTTGGTCAGGTGGGGAAGATGACAGGGCCACTGGGACACTGTCCCAGGCCTAATTCAAAGACTACTCTCTGAGTTTTTCCAGGAGGACCTCATAATGCCAGAGATATTTTGATCATGGCTTTGAGGTAATATTTTGAGTATAAATGGCTTCTGTGACCCATATGTCTAAATATTTTCATTTTGATGCTAAGAGAGAAGAAATCTTGTTTTCACATCTCTACGAAGTGAAAAAAATTTAAAAGAGAGAGAAAACTTTGCTTAAATCACAAATATATCTTACTAGATTCTGCCATCTCTCTTCAACTTTTTTATTCCTTAACTGCAATTCACTAGTTAGGAACAGTGTTTCTATACATCTTGCATCATGACAAGTAGACTATTCCTAACTCAAACTATTGACTACTTATTCACAGATGTAATCACTACATCTACTTTTATTAATTTATTTTAAAATCTTTAGAAAGTGCTGTGGTGGCACCTCTTGACATTGTGCCTCCAATAAGAAAACTTTCATTAAGAAGAGGACAAATTGACCCATCATAGCTAATAAACCTTCACTTGCCACAACTTCCATATGACTTCTCTTCATTGGCACGAATAATTGAGAGTTGTTTGTGTATTCACTTTGAAAGTATGTGACATTTACCCATTACATCTAAAACTAGAAAGCACAGAGCTGCATGTATGCGGCAAATGTGGAACAAAATATTCTCCCAAATAAGGTAGGAAATCACTTTACTCACAGCATTTTACAGTAGATTTCACAGAGCAGTTGAAGATGTCAGAAGATTCCTAAATGTGGAATGAAAGATTTATTTTTAAAGTTCTGTGAACTTCAAAGGATTGTGCAGAAATATAAATCAGATTAATTCTATCACATGCACTAATATTTCTATGACTAACAATGGCTATTAATATCCAATTTCCAAAAAGATACATATTTCCTGATAGATCAATTCTTGTAACTTAATAATAATAATTATAAATAAGCATAGTTTTTACAAATAAACATATTCACATTCATTTAAATAAGATGACAGTTTATTTACATTTCATTGTGCAAAGAACAAGCTGATAACTCTAGAAAAGATCACCTATCTTCTGCTGTGTTTCTCCATGCTTTCTCGAAATTCTACCTCATCCCACTTTGCAACTCTATTTTTTCAGTCATCTCAGCAAAAACTCAAAGATTCCAATCCTTCTCACAAGTGGCAAAGAAGGGTGAATGAAAGACTGCACCCCAAGTCAATTCACTTGCCAAGAAGCTAAGATTTCCCCCAATATCCATTTTCCAATGGCAAAAGGTTTAAGATGGAAGAGATAGGTTATTGTGTTCAATCCAGAAAATGTTTGACTGAAATATTTTTATCTTTTTCTTTTATAATAATTCCTAAAACTTACATGGCCGCTTATGGTTTACAAAGTACCAGCCTACTTTATTTTGTTTAATCCTCAGCAGAAGAGGTGTTCAGACCACTATTTTGTAGATGCAGAGACTGAAGCCAGAACCTGAATCTGAGCCTCTGATCCTCATCACAAAGCTTTTTCCTCTTGACCACAGCTGCTCTGAATTCATGACAGAAAGAGATGAGGCTGCTCAGAACGCCTTCCTCTTGGTGAGATGATAAAAGAAGATACGTGATTTAAAAGGATACTTACAGAGCATGAAAAGATACTTAGCAATTCCAACTAGAACTGTGAGAGAAATTTTTTGATAGAGAAAGAACTGGGACACAAAAGTGATCATTTCAACCTCTGAGGAATTCACTAGAAAATGAGAATCACTTTATCATTAGTACTAAACAATGCTAAAACAGAGGTTCTGACAGGCGCTGAAAAAAAAGATCTGGGAATAAAACTCACAATCTGAAAATTGATTGTAACTGAAAAGAGAATCATTAACCAACCTCAACTGATAATCTCTTGTAACTGTGCCAACTGTGTCAGTTGACATTACTGGCAACTTTCCTGCCCTATTAGATGTGAATGAGACTTGAACTCCCAATTCCCACGGCCTGTGGGAGCGTTAAACATTCCCACGATTCCCTTCTGACTTCATCTTCTACTTCCACATGTGCTGTCTCAGCGGCCACTGTGTCAACCAAATTGTGAACTCACATCTTTTACTGGTTTCAAAAAAATTAAAACAAATATTACGTTTTTATAAATCATACTCGCACAGGTCGTTATGAGCAAATCGAAATTTTCTTAACGATTTCAGAAGATTAGAAGGATGTGCATAGCTCAAATTTTAAGATTCATCTTTCAGATGCCCCTTTTTCTCAAAATTTGTCTGACAAGAATGGGATTTGGGGAATCTTTTCTTGGTCCCTTCTCTAGCCTGTGCCTCATCTAGTCTCCAACCCCTCACCTGCCTGCTAGATGCTCTTGCTTCTCACTGACCTCATTTTCTTCTCATTTTCTTACCCTTCCCTCTCAGGAAAAGCAAATTTTTTTTTCTTGTCTCAAGTTTAACAATTTCATGATTATCTTTTGTTGTTGAGATGTTCCTAAGGTCTCACTATCCCCTAAAAGCTCTTAACTATAAAGGGAAAAGGAAGGGGGCAATAGTCATAAATGACCAAATGACCCTGGTTGGCCATTGATTTTAAAAGAAATGTATATTTAAAACCAATTTAGATAATGTATGACTTGTCCTATGCATTTCATATTCATAGTTGTTTTAGAAGCAAGCTGCTTGTATGTATCCAGGTCACATGAATTTGAAGGATCAGCAACCAAAATCCCTCATACAGAGTCTTGAGCCATAATGAAGGACACAGAATCTGGATCGAGGCAGTGGAGTTCAAATTCTATCTCCTCCACTATGTTAGGCAAGTTATTCAACCTCTCTGGCCTCAATTTTCTCATGTGCAAAATGGCATGATAACAATTGCTTCCACCTTCTAGGGTTATCATATGGATAAAATGAGTTAACACTTGTAAAGTCCTTAGAACATTACCTGGCACATATTAAGTACTGAATAATGTTGGCTCTTATTAGAATTATCTTAACTCACTCTAAAAAGCAGTGGTGTCTTTCTTCCTTAAATCTCCTCTTAAGCACTTGTTATCTTCACTATTTATTTGTCATTTCTAATGTGCTACTTTGAAATAACTCTTATACGTCTATAATAGAATAGAATACAGCTTACATGCATATCTTTACTGCTCACTCATGACAATCTGTTCTACATTGTGATCTTCTTACAGACATGGACTGCTTTTTAACATCTTTGTATCTACCATGGTGCTCAGCAGAATAACTTGCTCATAATAGGGATTTAATTCCTATTTACTAGTTCAAACATCAGCTGAATAAAAATCAATAGTGTGTTGATATATTTCTAACTTGGTTTATGACACTTTATGGGAGAATCACTTCAAAACCCTATTTATCAACTGCTGTTTGCCTTTTCCCCCCTCTCCAATACTGGAGATATTCTGACTTCTATTTCTATGGGCTTTTCACTGTCCCTACTGAAATCAAGGCCCCCCAAAAATGGGAGAAGGCTAAATAAATGTTAGACCCATGAAGTTTTATTTATATATGTGTTAAAGTACATATTAGTGTATTTTTTATTTCTAGTGATTTTGTTTTCCAGCATATTTTCAACGTAAAATGTGGAAGCAATTGCAAAAGACTACTTTTAGTTGCCATTGTAAAATCTATTGGAAAATGTGGACATGCTTTAGGGTGAGATTTTTCTCTCTTATGTTTTTCATTTTACTTGAAAATTACTTTATTCTTATGCAGCTGAGGGTTGAGGTAAGGTTAATTTGTAATGGCGATTTTAGCTATTTTTTGTAGATAAGAAAAACTCAAGGATTAGAAACTAGTTTCCATTTATGTCACATTATGTCTTCATTGCTCTGCTCCTGTCTCCCACCCTTAATTCCCATGTGCATACACACTCCACCTTGAAACAAGTTCTCAGACTCACAGGAGACCAATTTTATGAATTAAAGGAAGTCAGCCAATTGGAAAAAGAGGAGGCAATGTTACGTCTCTGATTCTTTCTGGAGCTCAACATCTGAGGCTTGGGCTGCCCCCAACACCTGTACCTGGGAGAGCAAGAATGTGCTTTGTGGTTCTCTAATCAAGTATCTGTTAAGGAAATACATGTTATCATTTTAATAGGACAATTTTCATGGAAATACACAAGCTAAGAAAGAGTAAATATAGACAATCAAATTACTGACATGCTTCTTTGTATCCATTAATAAAAATATATATAAAGTTATAGTGATATTGCTCCTCTATATAATAGTAGTAAACATCTAATAGCATTTAGAGGAACACTAAAAAGAAACAACAAAAAATACATAATCTATGGTTTAACACGGGTAAAATGGAACTCATTTGTTACATCACCAGGCCAGCGTCCCTCAACCCTCGCTTCAGCACCCACACCCCCGTTACCCATTTTCAGTAAGTTATATGCATGGGAGCTTCTGTTTTGTAAGTAAAATAGGAGAGGGGAGTTTGTTGTTGGAGTCTAATACTAAAATAGGAGAAGGATGGCAAGGATGCTATGGTGTCTGTTCCAAATAGACCTTTTGTTCCATGTTTAAGCCTCTATGATTAGTGGATTGGGATCCAAAAAAGATTAAACTCTTTTGGTGAAAGATTCTGTAAGATACTGAATCCAAGAAGAGGTTCTCTGGGACTTCAATTTTTTAAAAGTTTGAGGCATAGAATTGAGGAAGAGGCCATTCTTCCCACTACTGCCCAAAACCCTACAATGCTTTGGTAACTCAAGGGCTGTAGCGTGAGGAGCATCTGGAGATATTTTTCTTGGAGTAAACTAGTGTTCCCATGATATGAAGTGGCAATAATACGCCTTCTCAGGCGGTAATTCTATATACTTAGGAGCTAGAGCATTAAGAATACAAAGTGACAAGGGACACCCCATGACAACTACATCTAGAATGTGGACATTTTGAAGCACCATCTTGGAAATATATGGAAATAACTTGGGGATACAATGAAGGTGATAGATTGAGATCCTTCTGTTTTACAGATAGAGGCTAGCACATCAGCAGACATGTGGGTTAAAAGTATGCTGGAGTTCTAGAAAGTTAATAAATGAAATCATCTTTTCTCTTCCCAACCTCAGAAATGATTGAGAGATAGAAACAGGACTTAGGCAGGAAGAAAACAAAGTATCAATTTTATTACTAATGAACTGGGGATGTGGCTTAGGTATTCAGTGATCATGAGCTTCCTAATACTGGATCCCTAAATTAAACAGGGTTACCACCCAGCCACAGGCAGTGCTGAGGGCTGAGACCTCCCCACAGAGGCAGAGCCTGTAATGCAAGGTCATAACAGAATGTCTCCTCTCTGTAGGCAAATCCAGAGCAAAAGAAAGAATTAGGTTACGTATGCAAAATTCCTCTCTCTAAACTCACTAGTCACCTTGGGGGCACTGAGGGAGAGGGTGGGATAAAATACCAGTTTTACTCTCATGGCACTCCTTCCATGTGGAAAGATGGAGCCTGTGGAAAGGAGGTTCCTCTGCCATCAGCAATGTGCAAGGAGCCTGGCACTGGGCCAATCACGTTGCAGACTATGGAACGATCTACCATGCTGCCAACAATACAAGTTAGGTACCAATAAAGATTTGTCTTCCTAACTCCCAAAACTTAGTATATAGTGGACGTATGTTCATTTCTACTCTTCTTACTTCTCCAAAGGGCTGGACAAAGAAGTATGCTTCCTAAACAACAATTGGTGGTAAATAAGGCCATTTAGTAAGCCTGCAATTACAAAGGTGATTTAGAAAAAGACTTCCACTGCCATTTAGATGATCCTTGGATTGAGGAGGGAGGAGCGATGGAGATTAGGTTCAGATTTAAAACACCTTTTATCAAGTTCCCATTGTGTGTTACCAACTAAGCTAATACTTTGACAAATGATTTAATTTAATATAATTTAGTCCTTAAAACAACCACATTACAAGAAAAAAAACTGACACTCAGAAGATTAAGTAATTTGTTCAAGAAGTCATGGGAAAGAAGAGATAAAGTGCTATTTTGAACCAAATATGACCCAGACTAATTTCATTCTGCTACACAGCAGACACTATCAGTACGTAAAAAGCAAGACAATTATAATTTTTAGAAAAGTGGATTTTGTGGACAAAAGTAAAAAAAGCTGTGCAACTCCGAATCATACTATTAGGTAAATTAAACTAATCTACTTGATATCATAACAGTTCTTCTAAAAGCAATTTTAAAGTATTTGTTTAATCTTCAAGACATCTTTTCATCGAACAAATTAAAGGACCAACAGCTTTATGACTAGTATATCATTAAATAGTCTTTTCCCCCCTCAAATCATTGAGTACGTGTCCTTCATCAAACCCAAGCCTTAGAATTTCTACCAAAATTAGAGAATTTTCCTTTTGACACTGCACAGATACAGGATAACCGAGTGATAATCACTTCCTGGCAGGCATTGCACATGAGGCATTTTAAATACTGGTGGAGATAATCTATGGATCCAAACCAACATAAAATCTGAAGTGGAAGGAAGCAGGCCCCCTCTTTCATGAATTGACGGCTTAGAGAAGCAGTACAGAGTGTCCTGAAGTGTATGAGAACCGTGTGATATAGCCTGCTTTGATTGTTCCCAGAAGCTCCTTTGGCTGTTCTGGCACACTTCCTTTCAGATTTATTTTCCACCACACCACTTCCTAGAGTGATTAGAAACAAATGCCAATGCCAAGCAATTCCAAATATGCCTGAGATCCTCTCAAACAGCTTGGTACTTCCTTCCTGTTGCTTTCATTGGCATCCCATGATGCGGCTTACTAGAGAAGTTTTCATTTGAATTCGGCTAATGCAATACTTTGAATTGTTGATTTATTCATTTCTAAAAATATTTCTGGTTTTCTATTTGGAAAGACCAAGTTATACTCTAAGTTAATAGAGAGAGACATTTTACATAGGCCTAACCTTAAACATAGTGAAATAAGTAATGATCTAAAGCGTATGATTTAAGAGACATCATAGATGTCTATAGTAGGCTATGAAAAGTTCCAACATTATCTGGGAATTAAGAAGGCCATACAAATATGTGGAGTGTATTTTTTATGCTTTTAATTTTCTGTATATTACGATATTTTGATATCTTAAGACTCTTTCTGCTGGGCCTTGCCCCTCATGGGACTAGCCAATTCTTAGAGATAGATAGCAAAGGATTCAGGGAGGAACATGCCTTTGATATGCAAACTAACCAGTCTAGAGCCATACATCCTCTGTCTGGCCTGTACAGTTCAGGCGGCAATATTCCTCTGCCTTAATCACCCCAGGGCCAGGTATCAGCAGCTAGAAACCGTCTCTATAGCCCAAAGTCCACTGGAATTATTTAAACTAGTCAATCCTAACCTGGTTACCCTGCCCTGTCTTGCCTTCCTGAGGAAATCCCAAAAAATGTTCTGGTCTAGACTTTCCCCTTGCTCCTGTCTTCTGTCTCCTGACCAAAACCTGGTGTTCCTCCCATGGAGCTGTGTGGTGTGCCAGCCCTCTTGTTTATAGAACCTGTTAATGCAATAAACTTATTTTCCTGAGACTCTCCTGTGTCCCCTCTTATGGCTGCACATGACTGACCATCACATAAAAGAACAGAGGTCAGCGGGGCTGTGGGCATGACCAGAAAATCCCTGGAAAGGCCCTAATCTCTCACCTTAGGCTGACCTCAAGTCTCTGCACAAGCAAGAAATAAAAGCTAGGCAAAGTTGGAAACTACTGGAATATGGAAGGCATGCCCCAACTTCCACCCAGAGTCCTTCATCAAAGGCTGGGAAATGGATTGGCTCAAGGCATTTAAGGATATCTCTACCCAATCATGCACTGACCACAAAGCTAAGCAAGCAGATATTTCAGTGGCCACATATGACAAAGGTAGAGACTTTACATAATTTGTTCAGGAAAGTCACTAAACAAAGAAACAAGCAGCAACAGCAACTACAACAATAAATAGCAGTAACAACAAACCCCAAAAGGGGGATGTGAGCTCCAAAGTTGCCATATTACGTTATTTTAAATGCCACATTTTCAACAACAAAAAATTACAAGAGATGCAAAAAACAGGAAAGTATATCCATACACAGGAAAAAATAGTCAATAGAAACCATTCCTTAGGAAGCTCAGATATTAGATTTACTAAATAATGACTTTAAATCAATTATTACAGAAAGAAAGAAAACTATGTCTAAAGAATTAAATGAAAGTATGAGAAATAATATCTCACTTAATAAAGAATAGCAATAAAAATATATAAATTATTAAATAAAGAAAAATAAATTCTGAAATTATAAAGTACAATAATTGAATTGATAAATTCACTAGAGAAACTCAGCAGTGAATTTGAGCTGGCAGAAGAGAGAATCAATGAATTTAAAGATATGCCAATTGATTATCCAGTATGAGGAATAGAAATTTTAAAAATAAACAATACAGACATGTGTCATTTAACAATGGGGTTATGTTCTGAGAAATGCATCATTAGGCGATTTCATCATTGCATGAATTCTTTGCAATGATAGCTACGGTGGAATGGGACATGCCTGACTGGCAAGCAGGAATTATCACTAATTTTCTACCTTCATAGTCCTTAATCATTTTTAATTTTGTTTCCAGGTCAATCACTCAATGTGGCCTCTTACTGGCAACATTAGCAGTAGATTTTGCATGCTTCGGGGCCATGATGAACAAAACAACATGAGATTTAATCAAGCGCAAGGGAAAACGATACAATAAACAGAGCCAGAGAACCCAAGATGTATGAGTCTTCTGCCAGTGTAACATGATACACTGCTTTACAATAAACTTTTTTTCATAAGTAGCAAGAGTATATTATAAAATAATAAAAAATCTAGTATAGTAAATACACAAACCAATAACATAGCCATTTATTACCATTATCAAGTATTGGGTACTATACACAATTGTATGTGTTATATACTTTTATATGACTGGTAGCACAGTAGGTTTGTTTACACCAGCATCACCACAACCATGCTAGTAATACATTGTGATATGTTATGATAGCTACAATGTCACTAGATGATAGGAATTTTTCAGCTCCATTATAATCTTATGGGACCACTGTCATACAGGCACTCCTCATTGACCAAAATGTCATTATGCAGGACATTAATGAAAAGAACCTCAGAGACTAGTGGGACACCAACAGTCAGACTAACATATACATAACAGGAGTCCCCCAAAAAAAGAGAAAAGAAAAAAGAGACAAAAAGAATATTTGAAGAAATAATAGTCAAAATTTTCCAAATTTGATAACAGATATTAACCTGCACATTCACATACCTCAATGAACTATAAGTAGAATAAACTCAAAGACATCCATGCCCAGATATATCGAATGAAATTGTAAAAGGACAAAGAGAGAACTTTCAAAGCAGCAAGAGTGGTGACTCACCATATATACAGAATCATCATTAAGATTTATAGCTGATTGCTCAGCAGAAATGATCAAGGCCAGGCAGCAGTGGGATGGCATATTCAAAGTGCTGAAAGACCGCTAACCAAGAATGCAATATCCAGCAAAATAATCCTCCAAAAACAAAGAAGAGATTAAGACATTTGCAGATTAACAAAATCTGAGAGAATTTTCAGCCTTATAAGAAATAGTATAAGAAGTCCTTCATGATGAAATAAAAGGATACTAGACAGAAACTGGAATCTTTCCAAAAAATAAGGAACACTGTAAAGTTAATTACATAGGTAAACACAAAATACAGTATAAATATATTTTCACTTGCAGTTCTTTTCTTCTCCTGATTTAAAAGACAACTGCATAAAGCAATAATTATAAAACCATACTGAGGGACTTGTAATGTGTAGAAATCTACTTTTATGATAATAATAGCACAAAGAAGTGGGGAGGAAATGAAGCTATATATGATCAAAGTTTGTGTATACTATTGAAATTAAGTTAGTATTACTCCAAAGTAGATTGACATAAATTACGATGTTAATTGTTATCCCTGGAGGCAGGGGGAAATAGTAGAAGAAATGACAAGTAAATTAACGTGATACAATAGAAAATATCTATATAACACAAAAGAAGGTATTAATGGAGCAATAGAGAAACAAAGACATAGACATATTAGAAAGACAAATGGCAAAATGGCTGACATAGACGTTATCGGTAATTACATTTAAATTAAACACTCCAATCCAAGCAGAGATTGACAAATAGATAAAAATAAATGATCCAGCTATATGCAGTCTATAAAAGATTTAGATTTGAAGATACAAATAGATTGAAATTAAAAGGATGGGCAAAGTTGAACCATGCAGACAATAACCAAAATAGAAAAGAAATGGCTATATTCATAGAATACAAAGTGGATTTTAAGACAAAAATTGTTAGTTGAGGCAAAGAAGAATATTTTATAATGATACAAAAAGAACAACCCATTGGAGAAGCATCACAATTATATACATATATGTGCCTAACAACAGAGATCCCAAAATACATGATGAAAAATTGATAGAATTGAAGGAAAAAAACAGACAATTCAACAATAATAGTTGGAGGCTTCAATACCCCACTTTCAATAATGGATAGAACAATTAGACAGAAAATCAAAAAAGAAATAGAAGACTTAAATAACACTATAAACCAATTAGACCTAACAGACATCTATAGAATACTCCACCCAAAAACAATAGAATACATATTCTTCTTAAAGTGCACATGAAACATTCCCCGGATACGCCTTATCCTAGGCCATACAATACTCTTACCAAACTTAAAATTATACAACATATGGTCTCCAATTACTATGGAATGGAATTAGAAATCAATAATAGAAAGAAATTTGGGAAATCTACAAATACGTAGAAATTAAGCAACATACTAGGTCAATAAATGCATCAAAGAAGAAACTATAAGGAAAAGAATCACAAGAAGAAATCAAAAATATGACTTAAAATTAGAAAATACTTTAAGATGAATGAATATAAAACATAGCATACCAAACTTACAGGATGCAGCTAAAGCAATATTTAGAGAGAAATTTTAGCTTTAAAAATATTTAGAAAGTAAAGATCTCATCGCAAAAAATATAAAAGATCTTAAATCAATAACCGAACATTCCACCTCAAAAAATATATAAAAAGAAGAGAAAACTAAACTCAAAGAAAGCAGAAAGCAAGACATGATAAAGATAAGAGTGGAAATAAATGAAATAGAGAATAGAGAAACAATAAAAAAAGTCAGCAAAACCAAGGGCAGGTTTTGTGTGACCTTTTCCAATTGGATGACTTGGACAGTGGGAATAACTGCCCAGAGCATACACAGGAGCAGAGAGTCAATAATATTACCTGGCAACTTCCCCGAGTAATGATGGAGGTGAGTGTAGGGGAGGAGAGGGCCCCATCGTCATGTCCAAAATAGCCTTACAATGGTCTTTACAAAATGGCTTCTACAAATGTTCCAGTTGCCCCCAACTTTGACAGGAGAGAGTTGACGTTTAGGGAGGCATTTCACTCTGCAGTGTCAGGGTCCAAGTGCAGCAATGTATCAGATCTAGATTAATAATGTTGAGTACTTAAGGTACCAGAAATGTCCACACTTAAAGAAATGTCCATTTGTGGTATTCAGTAGCACAGCAATCAGATGTTTATCTGTAAGATCAGGGGGTGGGTGACATATCCAACAATTCATCAAACTCAGAACAGTGGCAACTGCCTATGATATGCATTATCAATGAATCTGGTGAATCAGGATTCACACATGCTACCCTGTGAGAAAGAGAAGAGAGGTTAGATATCCATCCCTTTCCACTCCCTCCACCATATCTGGGATATCTTGGATCCTAAGGAGTTCACGTTCTACCAGTTGGGGTAACTCCTTCCTATCAGCTGTCAAGTGGGCAGTCTGTCCTGTACCAGAGGCAAGAATAGCACCCTTGACCCAACTCCTAGGGAAGTGAACTCAAATCTTCTGGCTTGGATTCTCTTGTGGTTCAGTAAAAATTTCTATTTTATATACTGATATCCATCCCATGCGGCTACTCAGAGCAAAGAGAAGGGGTACTTTAAAAAAAATTGAACTCAAGACCTCAAATTGATGGTCATTATTTTTTAATTACTTGTAGGAAAAAACAAATCTCTGCACCCAACAAATAAATGAAGAAGGAAGTTACCACCTTCCAACCCTTGCTGTTTAATAGCCATCCTGATTTCTTCAAGAAAGAGTTGAAGTGGGTGGAAGCCCCTTGTAGGTTTCCCCATGGAGAATGAGGTTTCAAATTATAAAAGAAAGGTGCACAAGTGAAGAAAAGGGGTGAATGGCCTGACCAAACATGCAATGCAAATTAGAAGTACCTTTTCTGGAAATTGCTACATTGAGACCCCAGACTGTTTGCATGAGTTATATAAGCCGGGCAGGGGATATCTTGTTCCCATCCATCAACCACTTAAGCCTGTCATTTAATTATCCATTAAAATGCTCAAACATCTCTGCAGCTTGGGAGTTTTATGGAGCATGGAGAGTCCACCATATGCCATGATTGGGCCCACTGATGTGTAGCTTGGGCCAAAATTCAGAGCCATTATCAAAGGCAATGTGCTCAAAGAACCCAAACAGAAAACAAATGCAGTCTTGTAGGGCATGGAAAGTGTGGCTGGAGTGAGTGGAACATATTGGGATGGAAAGGCCAAACACCTAAAAGGTATCAACTGCAGTCAGGATCCAGCAAAATCCTCTGGACCAGATAAGAGGCACAATATGATCTAGAAAGGTGTATCAAGATCTCCCATGAGGTATGTGAGAGCTCCAGCAGCCAAATAGGCCCTCCAATCACTGGGCCTCTTTTTTATTGCCAAAAGCTTCAAATGGTCTCCTCTGGAATGAGATACTGTGCCCCTTCTCAGATTACCCCTAGGAATTTCACTTGGGTACTAGATTCTTATATTTTGTGTGTGTTAATAGCCCAGCTGTGTTACACACGTGGGTCAACAGGGTGTCCAGTCCTTATTGGGCAGTGCCCTCATCCATGCCCCCAGTCGGCCAATATTAGCAAAAGGCCAGGGATCCCTCAGGAAGTGGGACTTTTTCCAGATCACAGCACACCCATTCATTGCAGGTAGCCAAGGAATTTAGGTAGCCTCGTGGAAGGACATTAAAGGTATATTGCAACTCATTCCAAAAAAAGGCAAAGTGATCCAGGTAGAGAGTTATGCTGAAAAATGTATTTGAGATATCAATTGCCACATACCAAGTTCCCTTGGCTTGGACAATAGCCTCTGTGACAGTCACAATGTCAGGTCCACCAGTGCCAAGGGCAGCATTGTGGTATTGAGCCACCTCAATGGTGATTCTCCAGCTACCCAAGGCCTTGCACACAGGCCAGACAGAACTATTAAATGAAGAGATAGTTTCACTTTGGCTTCCTGAAGCTTGGCAATGAGGGTCATCATTTCTTTTTCTCCCCCAGGCAGCTGATATTGTTTTGGGGAGATAATGGCTTGAGGCACTGGTAGTCAGGTAGGTTCAGGGTCTTCCAAACTCCACTAAGATGGCCCTAATTGAAGCAATTCCTGGAAGGGGTTGGGGTTAAATATGAGCCTGAGTGCACATAGATAGCACATCTACACCAATAACACGTTCAGCAGTGGAGGCCATAGGAATGGAGGTTTGCAGGGACCCAAAAGTAATCATGCATAACCAGGCCTAGGCAAGGGTCTCAGCGAGGTGGCTTCAGGCTAAAAACAGGGAATATAATCTGTTTCTCCATCATCTTGGTGTGAAGGACTGTGGGGATCACAGACCCCGTGATTCAGCATCTGACAGAGCCAAGAGAGACAATTCTCCCTCACCTCCCCACTGAACCCTGACCTTGGCATAGGAACTCCAGTTGCTCCTAGGGTCAGGGGGCCTCAGCCTAACTCCTACTCCTGTTTATTTTTAAAGCTCAGGCTAAGAGTTCTGAGTAAAGGTTATTAGGGCTCTCTGATTCATCCTCAGACTCACTAGGAGGGAAGGAGAGAATGGCACCTGTGTCAGTCACAGAGACAGCATCATGTGAACCCTAGCAGAGCTGCTCATTAGGACCCCCAGGGCCTAGTACTTGGCAGGGAGCTCATCAGTCTTCTCCTGTGAGTCCCATTATCAAGCAACCAAACGCAGAGGTCTTTTGGGGAAGGCTCTTCTCTGAGTCTCCTAGGAGAGGATGCCCCTTTACCACTCCTACACTGCTCTTTCTGCTGGTCACGCGCAGAAAATCACAGAGGAAGACAGAGAGACCCTGGCAGGGGCAGTCAGAAAAAGAGCAGGAAGAAGAAGCAGATAGAAAGAAAAGCATAGACAGAGAAGTTGAGACCAAACTGCAGATCCTAGAGAGAGACCATGATTGCCCTTTTCAGAGGAGCTGACTATGAGTTGCTGTTGAGTAAGCTGGGCTGAGCTGGGACAACAGTCCCTGCTCCCTATAACATTGGCTAAGAGACAGAGAAGTTTCTGGCCTTTTCCACACATCCTCACCAAAAAATCCTACTAACTAAAGAAATCAGGAGTTTTTGTCTTCCTCGCAACTAACACAGTGAAGCACAAATACTTTAACAATCTAAAGTTTTGGGCAAGATGTGGTGATGAGAGAAAGTCAGTTACTGCATACTTCTGTATGCAAAGCTAACAAACTCGAACTTGACCCTCAGGGAGACAGGAAGTCACTGAAGAGCTTTAAGCCAGAGAGTGACATAAATAGATAAACACTTAGAAATATCATTTTGTAAACTGTACACTGGGTTGGAGGGGTTAAAACTAAATGGAGGAAGGGAATATTACAAGATAGAAATTTTTAACACTTGGGGTCCCTATGTGACTGTTTTTTCTGCTCTTTTCTTATTGAGCTCGTATCTGCAAAAAGTAAACTGGAAGGGCCAGCCAGGTGGCATAGTGATTGAGTTCGTGTGCTCTGCTTTGGTGGCCCAGAGTTCACTGGGTCGGATCCTTTGCATGGACCTATGTGCCACTTATCAAGCCATGCTATGGCAGGTGTTCCACATATAAAGTAGAGGAAGGTGGGCATGGATGATAGCTCAGGGCCACTCTTCCTCAGCAAAAAAATTTAAAAAAAAGAGGAGGATTGGCAGCAGATGTTAGCTGCTCAGGGCTAATCTTCCTCCCAAAAAACCCCTGTAAACTGGGTACTAACATAATAGGATACTAGCATAAATGTGAGCAGCTGCAGTCAGCCTAATAAATCCAAATAAGAAATCTGTTTAATTCTCAATTGTTGGGCTTTTCCTATCACTTCATTTCACTTGACCTAAACAGAGACAATCAGACTATGCATGAATTAATATTATAGAAGGCAGAAGCATTTAAGATAAAAACTTAAAGCAGTGTGAATAATAAAAAATGTTCAACTATGGCAAAGGAATAACTCTGGAAACCAAGGCCCCAGCGACACAGTAATGACTGTTACTCATTTGCTTTTCCCTCAGTGTACTGGAATGCAGTCATTAGTACCATGGTCCCCAAGGGCAAATATATCTAACTTCCTAAGTCTGTATAAAGGCGGGGTTTAAATACATTGGGGGATCTTTAATTTAGTTCTTTTTAAGGTTTACCTTTCACCTTCACTAACTTTTCTAGTTTATAAGTTCATACACTTTGGGTTGCAAAGCTTTGTTGGAAGGTTTGAGAAAGATATTTAAATATTCAATCTAAACAGTCATGCCCTAGGAAGCAGCCAAGTGAAACAAACCAGAGAATTTTCTGATTAAAAACTTCAAAGAAATGCAACCAGCTGTTCTTCCACCATTGATTTACTTCCTCTGAAAACTGAACAAGAGGAAACAGGCTCTGGCAGCAAAGACTGGTTTAGACATACGTCATGATTCACTGATAGTAAGATCTGTTAGAACAGTCAACTGAAAGGCAGAGAGACAGAGAACATTTGTAAAGCACTTTTAAAGACCGGTCACTTATAAATATATTAACTCTCTCTTAGAATTGAAGAGACTGGCCAAAGATCAGAATCAATTAAAAAGCATACAGTTAAGGCAGAAAGAGATTGAAATATTAACTTCATTACTGACGAAGGCCATGTGAGAGAACATGGCTAGGTGTGTAGAGCCCTGGAATTAGATTTACTCACTAGTCATGGGGGTGATGGGAGGAGGGAAGAATGGCTTAAATTAAGCCTGCCAGTTCCTCTCTCTAACCCATCCATCATAAGCCACTCCTTCCCTCGAGAGGTGCTGAGGGCAGGGGGAGGCTATATGCTAATTAAGCCCCTGTCATTTGGAAGGATTTATTAAAGCAAGGACTACATGTCCTCCCCCAACAACCCTAGCACTCACTACCACCTGATCACAATCAGTGCTGTAAGCAGAGACTCAGAAAATTTTAAATTACTTGTCCAAGAGCTATAAATCTCAGGCGGCAGAATCAGGATTGGAATTCCAAATCTGACTCTAAACTTCTTTCCGCTACCCAGGATTCTTCCATTAAGGGGAGGAAAAATTTCTTCTCTACCTTCTTACGGTCTTCAGCTGAGCCTAAGAATTAAACTAACGTCAGACATTAACAGGAGAAAAGCATGTAAATTTTATTTAGTAATTTTTACATATACATGGGAGTCTTCACAAGAAAAATGAAGACCCAAGGAAGTGACAAGACCTATGTGCTTATATACCAGGCTGAACAAAGAGTGGCAGTTGTAGAAAAGCAAAATACATGGGGAGACTAAAGGAAGATGGAGTTATTTAAACAAAGTCTGCTTGTACAGATTTCTCTCCAACCTGACTCCGCGTCTCTGATGATAAGAATGTTTCTTTCCTCCTAGTATAGTGAGGGCATCTTTCACATGGTAGTTTCATCTCCTGCTTTCACAAAGAAAGGGGAAATTCAGACTGCCCATCTTGCACTTGCTGATTTTCAAACGCTTTTAGTTCAAAATAATCAATATGCCGAAGTGGGATATTCGGGTATGGCATGTCCTGAACTTCTTCACCATCTTTTTCTTAGAGTATGGTGAAATAGGAACTGTTTGAACTGCTTTAATTGTATCCTATTATGAGGTATAAGGGAGTTTAAGATTCTTTGTAGCTTTCTATCACTCAATTATAACAAAACACAAATACTAACCTATTTTATAATATGAAACCTCAATTGTATTCCATGAATTCATGATTTTGTCTAAAGGGGAAGACAATCTTCCCCTTAATCAAATTTGAAACTTTGCCCTCAGATCCAGGGAGTAAGAACCAGATACTGTGTTTTTAAAGAAGAATCCTCTCTACCTAAAGAGAGAAGTTGGGTTTTCTATTCCAATTGTTTTTGGAAGCAATTTTAGATGGAAGATCACAGACCTTCCAGATCAGATCTCAAGATCAACGTTACAAGAGAAAAGAAAAAGAATAGGGAAACAAAGTCAGGGATAAAGCAGAAGTGGGAATGCTTGGGAAGGAATGAAGGAAGGCAGATGGAGGAAGGAATCTAACTGTCAAGGGCCCCTAAGCTAAGAGAGCTCCAAGAATGGGGTGTTGACTTGGGAGGTGCTGGCAAGTAACCAAGACAAGAATTGCTGCCATGGTCACTGTTCAAATGTCTCAAAGCCTTTTTGTAGCATAGTCCTAGCCAGCCAGATAAGATGTCACACCATTTGAGTAGGAACTTCCCCTTACCTTCACAAAGTACCTCATCCAGTTATTGTGGGAGAAGAGTCACACACAGGCTGAGCTTCAGCAACCATTGAGGACACCCCCTGAACCCCTAATGGAGTGGTGGGGAGAGGCTCTGTTCCCTGAACTTGAAAGCCAAAATAGGCACACCTGAGCACCCCATGAGATGGAGTGGACACCCCTAGTACCTGATGGGGCTAGATGGGCATAAATACTAAGATGCTGCCCTCCAGGAGGCAATAGAGCTGAGACAGGAGGCTCTGAACATAGACTTGCCTGGGTGCTATCCTAGTCTGTCACTTGCTAGCTGTCTGACCATGAGCAAGTTGCATAATCTCTTTATACCTCAGTTCCAAAATGTGTACAATAGAGATAAAAAAAATAGTACCAACTTGACAGGTTCAGTATCAGGATTAAAAGAGTTAACACATTGAAAGAATTTAGAAGCATGCCTGTCACATAGGAAACATTCAGTAAATGATAATGATGCCATCTAGTATTTAAAGTTGAGAGTCATCACCAACTTTCTAGAACTGTTAGCAACATTTTACAACCTGATAGCTCTGATAATGTATATGAAAACTGAGGAATTATATCACCCACTGAATAAGGGACCTCTTATCCCTCAGCACCCAGGATGTGGAAAGTTACTACAGTTTTTTTCTGACATATTTTCCCACAATGCAGTCCAGGAGAAAGTGTACAGGCTTTGGAGCAAGGTAGATGCCCCAAAACATCCAGCTGCCTGTTTGCTGCCAAAGTCAGTTTCACAGGCACCTGTAGAGAGAACCCCATCTCAGCCTGGGAGCCAGTTACTGCTTATTGGCTGAGCCTGTCTTTATCCACCCACTCCAAGAAGACCTAAAGAGAAGGCTGTCAAAATTGACTTTGGTGGAACCATTTTAAAATGGAGTCACAGCTGCCTTTCCAGAGAAACTGTCTTGCTGTCTTGAACCTTGGACTTGGCCAAACCTTTGGACTGGGCCAAAATAGCAAATGTTTTACAAACAATTGTTTGAGAAGTCAACAGGAGAATAGACATCCCGATCACAGAGACTGATGATTGTGGACTTTTTTTTTTTTTTTTGAGGAAAATTAGGCCTGAGCTAACATCTCTGCCTATCTTCCTCTATTTTATATGTGGGACACCTGCCACAGCACGGCTTGATGAGCGGTGCATATGCTCGCGCCTGGGATCCAAACCTGCAAACCCTGGGCCACTGAAGCAGAGCATGCGAACTTAATCGCTATGCCACCAGGCCAGCCCCAATTACCGTGGACTTTCTGAAGATAGAAGCAATAGTCAACCAATGTTTAGCCAAGACTAGCTCTCTGCCTCCAACTCCAATTAAAATTCTTTGTAATACAACTTTACTTCTTTGCCTTTAAAAGTCCCTGACTTTTACTCCCTAGCAGGACACTATTTGGGTTTCTACCTGAATTTGTGCCTCCCGAATTGCACTTCTTTGATCCCAAATAAATGTTTTGCCTCTTAAACTGGTTACTGTTTTTGCAGGTTGACAAGGCAGAGGGCAGTGCTTCACACCCTGAGCTCCAAATCCATTTGTGGGCCTCTGTTTATTACCTCTCTTTTGGTTCTCTTCTCCCCCACTTAGTGGTACCATCTTGGCTCTTGGAATGATGTTCCATGACTTCTGCCTCTGCTCTCCTGCAGGTCTGAGCCTTTGGGAACTGAACCTGGTTGATCTTAGATTTGGACCCATTCCCTAATCACTTCAGTTTAATTTGATCTACAAGAAAAGATTCCACTTCCTCTTTCTGCATAGTTGCTGTCGAGTCTCACCCTACAGGTAAAAATTCAAACTTTCCCATTGATGGATTTGATTAGGCTGCCATTTACCAATGGCCAAAGGTCACATTTTGGCTCTTAGGAATCTTACAGCTAGAAACCTTATAGAATTATGTAACCATGTCTGGTACAATTAGCAGTTGCCAATGACGGGGAGGGTGGAGAGAGGAGATTATTGGGGAATAGAGTGCTATGATCTGAATGTTTGTGCCCCTCCCCCACCCCCACAAATTCATGTGTTGAAACCTAATCCTCAATGTGCTAGCATTTGGAGATGGGGCCTTTGGTGGGGTAATTAGGTCATAAGAGTGGAGCATTCATGAATAGGATTAATATCCTTATAAAAGAGACCCAACAAAGCCTGCCGTGTGAAGATGCAACGAGAAGTCTATGATGCAGAAGAGGGCCCTCACTCTACCATGCTGTCACCCTGATCTTGGACTTCCAGCCTCTAGAACTGTGAAAGATAAATTGCTGTTGTTTATAAGCCACCCAGCCTATGGTATTCTATTATGGGAGTCCAAACAGAGTAAGACAAGAGCATAGCAACATGTGCATAAAGACTGTGGGTGTGGCAAGCATTCTGAGGCTTCTCCAAAGGAGGCAGTGCCACTGCCGCTCATCTTTTGTGGTCTGTTACAGAATTCCTAAAGGACGTATTTAACATAAATAACCATATATATATGATTTTGCTTTAGGCAGGATTTGGCGTTATCAATCTTGGAATTTCTCCCTCTATATAAGACTATGTCTCCCAAAAAAGGACACCTCTGTCAGTTCACACAGCCTCCAATTTAGGGACACTTTCAAATCAATTCTCCTCATCCTTTTACAATTACTACTTTATATCACCTATTTGGGTCACTGCTTCCTCAAGCTCTGAAAGATCTCTTTAAATAGGATTTCTCAACCACAGCACTATTGACACTTGGGGACAGATAATTCTTTGTTATGAGGGGATGTCCTGTTCATTGTAGGATGTTTAGCAACATCTTTCGTTTCTACCTACTAGATGCCAGTAACAATGGTCTGTACCGCCCTCTGCCATTTATGACAAGCAAAAAATGTCTCCAGAATATGTCAAATATCCCAGAGAGTAGGGAAGTGGAGGAAGGGGAAAAGATCACCCCCAGTTGAGGACCACTGCTTTAGACCAAACTGTATGCACACACTGTTGGAGGTTCATTTGTTCTGACACAGGTACCTGGGTGCTCCCAGAAACCCTTTTTTTTTAATAGCTCTTCAATGTAGTTTATTTTGGTTACCCTTTATAAAATACTAATTTGTATCCTTGCCTACTTTTCTAGTATATTTGTTTCCCACCTGCAATATCTTGAAAAATCAAATCTTACATCTATATTTTTAAATATATGAAAAAGTCAAAACAGCTGCTTCTGGGCAAAGGAATTCTCTTACCAAGTATTTAAGAAGACATTCACCAGAGTCTTGTAATCCTACAGCTATGTGGCCTCTCTGGCTGGTTTCCTCATCTATAAAATAAGTAGATGGACTGGATCATAATTCATAAATTAAATGAATAGACAGTGCAGAAGTGCAGAAGACAGGCCATAAGGGAGAGAGCTCTGTGGAGCTGGCAAAGTTGTCCACGATGAATAAAGGAAATAGTGAGTAGAAACAGCCTTCCACAAAAATGCTCACAGGTCTAAATGCAGAATATCAATTACTAAGCTAACAGATAAAAATAGAGAGAATACCTTTAGACGTTTGGAGTGGGAAGGGATTTCCTAAACAGCCACAACAACAAAATATACAAGCTATAAGCATTTGACTACCTTAAAGATTTCTATTAAATAAAGATCATCAAAGAAAAATCAATTGACCAGTTGAGAAAATGTATTTGTAACATCTAAAGCTGATATGAGATTTTTATCCAAAATATACAAAAGAATCAATCCAGCAAGAAAAAGACAGGAGTCAATAGAGAAAAGGGTAAGGACGTGAATAAGCAATGCAAAGAAAGGAAGACAAAATCACGGGGAAGAGACAATCAGCCTCACTAGTCATTGAGGAAATGCAAATTTGACTTGCACAATTAGTAAATTGGATATCACCAAGTAGAACGCATACATACGGAGAAAATTTAACTTCTTACTTTTGTCCTTAGATCATCTGATCTCCCTCGTAATTATTTTGAACTCTGTGGTTAGAGGCAGCGCAAAGAAAGGATGTGGGAGGATGAAACAAATGTCCAGTCCAGTTTAAACTTTGTCCAGTCTGAACGTTTGTGCTGTTCCTTTAGCAAGTTCACTCTCTCTTGGACACACATGCTCAGTCACTCAGATAGCCTTCCTCTCCCCCAGCTTGGTTCCCTAAGATGTGGTAGGGGCATACGGGGGAGAGCTGTGAATTACATCACCTTCAGTGGTCCTCTGTCTCCTCTGGTCTATGACAGTGTCCTTTTCACCTGGGAGCTGCTTGCCTCTGGCATTCACAGCAGAAGTCTGTTCCTGGCACTACTCATCATCTTCTACCTGCTTGGTAAGCCCCATAGCACCACGTAGTTAACTCAGCCTCACTTCGGCCCCCACTGATGCTAACAACCCTCTAAAGTCAGCTAGGACTCCCACTTATCTCCAGTGTGAGCTGTTTACTCTCTCTACCCCATGGCTATCCATCTTGCCCCTGCTAGATGAGCCTTTCTGGCAAGCTCAACAGCCAGACTCTCCTCTGAGACCCATTTATGTCTCAGAGGAGCCAAAGGCAGATGAGCAAAACCCAATCTCAGGCATTCCCTTTGCTTCTCTACAGTACCACCCAGTCACTTTGGCTCCACCTGAAAGCAATCACTTCCAAGAATTCTAAATGGGCATTATGGTGAGCTCTGGGCACAGGGTGGAAGCAGTGGGGGTCAAAGAAATCTCCCTCCACTCTCCACATTACCTCCACTCAATTAATGTACCTCTCTCTTTTGAGGCCAAAACTTGGAGAATAGAAAACCAGAAGATGCACCTGTCTGATTGGTCTTCCCCTTTATCTGCCCCACAATTCCTCCTGGTGGAAAGCAAGTGGCCTTTTGTTTTGCTTCCCCTGTGTCATGTTCTCTGTCTCCTCAGAGCAGAAGTTTCATGGTTTTACTGTCACAGGCAGAGTAATGTCATCTCTATATGGAAATGGAATTCTGTGAGCCTGTATTCTTCAGGCTTTGTTGCTGTTCATGTAAAGGGAGAGCAAATTGAATTTTAAAACGCCTGCCTCAAGAGAGTAATCTACCTTGCAAGGCTAGTTGCTTGTTGCAATATCCTATTTTGGATGTCATAGGCTCCCTATTTCCTCAGCCGTCCTTCAAGTAGAAGGGTACTTCAGGTCAACAAGGGCAAAAGGAAAGAAAGAGAATCACATTATAAGTAGTTATACATTTTACCCATTATTTGCTTATTTATATACATGTTAAGTCAGAGTAAAATAGTATCATTCTTTTAGTGATTTTCTAAGGAATGCCATTGATCTGTATTACATCCCAGACAACTCAACTTGCTAAACCGGATTCACAGCATGGTTAGTTTTTAGATGAATAACAGAAGCGAATGATATGAATTTAAAATTTTTTACAGATGAGAATTTAAGCAAATCATCCAATATCAATAGGTGTCCTCTTGTGATTCCAAAAGCTCTGTAAATCCAGTGTACTTGGGAATTTGCCTAGCAATATTTTTCATGTTCTTATATAGGTCTTCACAGTTTTCAAGTTCAAAAATTTATTTTAACCCAAAAAACCCTTGTATTTGGCCTTATTATTTGTTTTAGTTCTTGTCTCACAGAAATAACTACTCTTAGTTGCTCACCCTTGTTTATCACATATCTGAAGCAAATTTGAGAGAAAGAATAAATACAGAACTTTAAAATGTACTTACATATCCTACAATGGACATCCAAAAGCAATCCATGCTTAGGAGAAATCCATGTGCTTTAAAAAGCCACAGGATCACAATATACTAATATTTTTATCGTAATACTGGAGCCTAAAAGAAGGTGTTTATTGAATATAAAAGATCATTTTTCACTCTTCAGTATAATAAATTCTCCCTTCTTATTTGACAATTGCTTTTAGACACCAACCCTTCTTGATTTCCAGCAGATGCCTCCCACCACAGAGTAGAAATCCAGCAGTTCCTCTTACAGCCACTGTGATAAACTGAAAGAGTCTTGGACTAGGAACAAGAAGGTCTGAATTCCAGTCTCTCCCAAATTCAAGTTTCCAATGGCCAGCTAAATGTCACTATGTCCCACAGGCACCTCAAACTCAACGTGCCCAAGATTGATTTCATTCTGTTCTCCAAACATATTCTTTCTTCTCTGAGCACTATTCTGGTTAATCATTATCCTGTAACCAAGACATTTAAATTGCTTGGGGTGTTTTTAATTCAGATTCTTTCAAAACCAACCACCCACCAGTTGCCAAGTTCTCTAGATCATCCTAGAGAATGTCTCTGAAAACTGCCTTTTCCTACTCACTCTAGCGGCCACTGCCTTAGCACGAAGCCACTTCCTCACTGCCTGAATGGCGGCTTCCAAAAGCTTCCTGACCAGACTCTGTTCCACTGTGACATATCCCTTCAAACCCACCATCTGTTGCCCGAATGTCAATGCTAATGATAACTTCAATTTTATAGAATGCACTCTTTCCAGAACATCTTCAAATATACCTCTTTGGACACATCTGATCATGCTATTCCTCTTTTTAATACTGTTGAGAGCCTAACATTTGCTTTGGTTTTTTCTCTCACCCAATTTTATCTGTAGAGTAAAATATAATTTCCTTAGCATGGTATTCAAAGCCCTTAAGACTTTGATGCTATATATCTTATACTTCAGCGCCAGAACACAACCTATAGCCATCTGTGTTAGTTTCCCAGGGCTGCTGTAACAAAGTGCCCCAAACTGAGTGGATTAAAGCAACAGAAGCATAGTGTTCATCTGGAGGCCAGAAGTCTGCAATCAAGGTGTCAGCAGGGACATAGTCCCCCTGAAGGGGCTTGGGAAGGCTCCTTCCTTGCCTCTTCTAGCTTCTGGTAGCCCCACATGTTCCTTGGCTTGTGGCAGCATACCTGCAATCTCTGCCTCTGTCTTCACATGACGTTTTTCCTGTGTCTCTTCATATCATCTCCTTTCCATGTGTGTCTGTCTCTGTGTCTAAATTTCCCCTTTTAGCAAGGATGCCAGTCATATGGGATTAGAGCCCACCCTAAGAACCACATCTTACCTTGATTATCTCTGTCAAAACCCTGTCTCCAAATTAGGTCATATTCTGAAGTACTGGGTGTTAGAACTCCAATATATGTTTTTTAGGGAAACACAATTCACCTCATAACATTGTCTGAACAAGACAAACTCTTAAACCTCCTAGCCTTTTCATTCGCCTGACCTGAATGCCCATCTTCCCTACTTGACCTCCTCAAATGTGCCCTCTCTCCTGCACCTTCACTGCACCTGAATCTTCTCTTCTCACTCCTGAGTAAGGTGCTCACACTGTCATTCTGTGATCAGTCAGGGAGTCCACAGTCTCATGACCTGTGTTTCCACTTCCCCAAATCATTGAGCTTCTCCAGGGTTCCCTACACGGAGCAGAGGAAGCATAATGGTCAGTACAGAATATGGATGTGTGGATACAGGATGATTCCCTGAAATGTGTTGGGAGTCGAAGTAGAAACCAAGGAAATTATTTGTGGTGTGTGGTGTGGATTTTGTGTGTGGTATGGAGTGTGCGTGTGTGTGGTGTGGAGTATGAGCATAGTGTGGAGTGCGTGTGTGGTGTGGAGTTTGTGTGTGGTATGGAGTGCGTGTATGGTGTGGAGTGTGTATGTGGTGTAGAGTATTGTGGAATGTGGAGGGTGTGTGTGGTGTGGAGTATGTGTGGAGTATGGAGTACATGTGTGGTATGGAGTGTGTGTGATGTGGAGTGCATGTGTATGCGTATACACAGGATGACTAAATGGCATAAGGTATTCAGAGACTATTGTCAATATTGATAATGGTAGCAGAGGCTAAAGAATTCACAAAGTTAAAAGACTTAAGATAAAAATACTTTGGCATTATAACAGTAACAGAAATTATAGTAGCTTTTATGAACTGCTTACCATTTATTCCAGATTCCCATACAGTGCAATGTCATTGTGTGTCATTAAATGTGTAGGCTATTTTTGTTGTAAGCTTTTTTTCCTGGTTTTCAAGATTAAAATCTACATCTGTGGTTAGCACTTATATCTTTCGCTCATGTAAGATGGTTGTCAGCTCAAAAAAAATTAAAAGAATTAGAAGAATCTTTGCTTGAAGGTAGGGAGCCAGGGATGGGATAAACTACCCCTCAGTACCTCCTTTTTTTTCCCTTTCTTATTCTCTTTGTCATCCATAGATACTTATACCTCTCACCTGCTTCTTTGCTCTGGACCTGTCATGTTCTGGTTGTTGAGAACCAAAGTTGCTCAAGAGAAAGCTGAGCTAAGCAGGAGGAGAGAAGTTCTCCAAAAAAGTCAGAGTCCTAGTGGAGACCAGCTGGTGCTGCTGCTTGTCTCAGTCTAGGGGATTCACCGCAGGTAAGGGGTCTGCCGCCTGCCTAACCTGAGAGGCAGTGAAGCAGAATCCCTGAGGCGCTCAGAAATGCCCTGACATTTCCACCTTCAGGAAACAGGCTAATTAGAAGGCAGGAGCACAACCCAACACAAAGGCTACTTAGAAGAATCTCTTTCTTAGCTTTTGTTTATCCTTCCCACTTTTAGAGCTGCAGGCTTAAAACTGTGCTATTTGAAGGAAGAAGTGTACATAAATGCAACTAGTGTTTATATAAGCCAGGGAAAAATGGAAATCACACCAGGCAAAGATGTTGGCTGCCAGTTGGGAGGTTTGATTTGTAAATTCTCTTTCTACCCAAAGCACTGAGATATTAAGACAATTTGCAACAGCTGAAAAGAAAAGCTCTGGCATTTTAAAGGATGTTTGAATGCTACATTCTGTTTCATTATTTTCTTTCACTTCATTAAAGTTTTCGTGACATGAGACATAGTGTGAGCCTTAAAAACAAAATCTGATGAATGTGAAAGAATGATTTGGGTAAACAGGACTAAAATTAGTACACTGTTATCTGCAATGAAGAATAGCACAAAGCTTACACTCATTCTTTTTCTTCCCTCATGGCTTCAATGAATCTTTTACATATTTGGGGGGGTTTTGTAAAATAAAAAGGCACACAAAAATTTCATAAAATTCTCTTCCTTTGTTCAAAATTTTGGACTCATTTCCCCTTTTTAAATAAGATTTTACAATTAGGAACAAATGAAGCTAAACTATTTCAAAACGATTTCTTTAAAAAAAAAAACACATACAATAATTTTAAATACTCTGACTGTAGAAAATTATTAAGGATAGTTATACCAGCAGAGAGAAATGGTGTTTCTATGTTAACATATTTCCTTACCATTTTTTTCATACATAAACAATACTTTTTACAATTTGAGATACTTTATTCTATTCTCTTTTTAACATTTGCTTTTGTGAAATATTAGGCATATAGAAAAATGTATAAAACAATTGTGCAGCTAACAAACAGATGAAAAGGGAAACCCTCATAGCCACCACCCTGGTTAAGCATTGCTGGGGCTGCAGAAGCCCACCATCAACATCCTTTCACGCTGAGTCTTTCTTACCAAGCAGCTTTGCCTTGGTTATAATTTTGCTACCCAGCTTACCTGACCACCAGGAGCAAAGAACATTGATGTCAATACAAGTATCCCATCTCATGTGAGACTTTTTTCTTTTCTTGTTGTGAATTATTAAGTTATTATTCTGACTTTAGATCATTGGTGTTTTGAATTTGGTTTCTGAGAATCTTCTCCCATGAAATGGATCTGATCTTGGTGCTGCCAAAATCACATTTCCAAGTCTGAAAGATAAAGGCCAGAAGTTGGCATGAGATAAAATCACCAAGGCAATTGCGAAGCCGATAGACTATGAGCCTGCTGGCATTGCCAGGGCAACATGTGCTCTATCTTACCATTGGCTTAGTACATACATGCTTTTTCCACAGACATTTTGCTATTTTAATTTTGGAGCAGACAGTTTGTCTACAAATTAAACTGAAGTTACAAAAGAACAGCCTGAGGGAAAATATGATTACACAGCACTCTGCCCACCTAATGTTTAATCTTCATTTCAAAAGTGTCATTGAAGCTATGCTCCAAATCTGGGCTGGGAAGTTTACTACTGAGTCTATCCAGGACTCAGAGAGCTAGAGAAGACATATGCCAGATGCATAAACAGCCTCTCCCTCCTTCCTCTGTCCTGCCTCTAGGAGAGTTGGCCTCTTCTTACCGTATCTAATCGCCCAGATATACCCACTGGGTTTCCTACATGCCCAAACCAACACAAATGAACAGATGTTATAATTTCCCTGCTTAACAGAAACAGGATAAGATCTACACAGTCTCTTCACTGCAGCTTTGGCCAAATTGAGAAGAGGGGAGGGAGGAGAGAAAACTTACTAAGATACAAAGTGATAATAATTATATTACATTGATCAAAAACAACTTGAGATATAATGAAAACACAACTTTTTTGTTCTTCCATTTCAGTGGGGGAAATGTTTCCCTTGCCACTGGATAAAAACTCACCAGACTCCATGATTTTCCTTTTACTTTACATATAAAATAATTCTATCATCACTTGAATTATTACAAAAATATAATCTGTTTAGTCCAAGATAGTAATCAACACTTAAATGTTTATTGAAAGGTAGGACATTCTCCTGGCCACCTAATGATTGTATTGGCAGGGTGTCCTATTTGGAGAAAGGCAATGATGTTGTTGGCTTCTCCTTTTTTTCTCTGCTTACCTCTTCCTAACTTTTTAGCAGCAGTTTTCACCCAGCCAGCAAAAGAGAAAACAAGGAAGGCAACAAGACAGTAAGCTCTTACTTAGCAAATGGAGGGTCCAAGATTAACTCTGGACTCTGAGCCTGTCATGTGTCAAAAAATTCACTCTCTCTCCTATGGGCTATTCTGTGAGCTCTTGTGGACCCTCTGGTGGATCCCTCTGATCACAGCTCCCCTGATACGGACTGTGCTTCTCTTCCCACTGGCCACGTTCCCCATATCAACTCTCAAGCATGGAGTCTCCTCACCCTTCTAGTTGGTCTTCTTGCCCTGCTGTTGGTGGTATTGCAGTTACATCCACTCTCTCACTCTGCTCTTTTACATTCTCAAAGTGAGTAGTCATGGGACTTTTGTTGTCATTAGTGTCGTTGATTCTGACTCCTAGTGACCCTGTGTACAGCAGAGCTAAATCCTGCTCTGTCATTTTTGTGCCACCCTTTCACCTTCCAGCACTATATCAGACAATGCTCCTCTGCTATTCGTAGGTTTTCATGGCCAGTGTTTTGGAAGTAGCACCACAATACAACAACTGACAGAGAGGTAGTATGGTTCTCTGCCCAGGAAATGAACCAGGGACTGCGACAACGAAAGCACTGAATCTTAACCACCAGACCACCAGGGCTGCCTTGTCATGGAACTGGTTCTTGAATAATTGACATTGAAGATTCCTTCAGAGTGTTATGGCTCACACTCACTTTGGTGTCTGCCTTAGTTGAAACTTTAGTTTTAACATTCTGTTACTGTACATGCAATCTTTCAATAGTTAATTGACAAACACTTACTGAAAGCTAATTATGTGCCAGGTTCTTGACTACGTGGTAAGATACAAAATTAAACATGGTATCTTCCTTTCCTTGGAAGCACTCATGGTCTTTGGCGGATGAAGTTATTGGAAGGATGAGTCAAGACATGTGCATAAATAAATATGTGGAAATTAATAAACAGAAACCTCATTAAAATGGAGTCAGGAGGCTAAAAGGGGGACTTCTCACACTCTACAGTTGATAGCAGAGCCCAACAGGAAGAAGAAATGCTTTCTCTTCTTGAATGGCAAGAAGCTCAGCCAATGAGAGACTGTCACAACTCAGTCAATGAAAAGCCACTACACCTTGAACTCTTTGTTTACAATAGCCCTCCCAACTTCCTTTTCCTCTCTATAAAAGACTTTCTCCTCCCTTTTGCTGATGGGGGAGCCCCATGTGGTTCATCATGGTTGCAGACTTCATTGCAATTCTTTGCTGATTCTGAATAAACTCATTTTTGCTGGAGAAATAACTAGTTGTCTATTTGTTTACAGTCAACAAAAACAATCTCTAAGCACTATAGAAGGATATTGAACAATATACTTCAAGCACTAAGGAGGAAAGAATTTGTTCTCAGGGCTTAGTACGGTTATTCTCAGTAATTTCTCCATAGTTAAACTATTTTTAATTATATGCCTCCTTGAAATGAAGGAGAAGAAAGCTTATCTTGTGTATGGAAAAATCTAAATTAGAGTTTATTTATAAAACAAGTGGAACTCTGTTGTTTTTTGGATATACAGAAATTCATTGAAAGTTTTAGAAAGCCAATCTCTCATGTAAATATTAACCCAATAAACATCCTTTAAAAGCTAGCAAAGGGTTTTGAACGACAAAATCTGTCAGTGATTTACTTATCTTTGCATTTCTAAATGCCACAGTTCCTCAACTTCTAGCAAAATCCCTTTCTAAAATAGTTTTTTAACAATGCTTAGAAACCAAAAAGAACAGTGAAAATAATTTTTTGAACATATTTGTCAGACCATGTGTCTCAATTTAGGTCCAGAAAATACATCCACTAAATCTATACATCATATATTAGCTGATAGTTTAAGATTTCGTGGTGAGTTCCCCCTCAGTAATTAACTAATTCAAGTTGTAACATTTTTGGAAAATCCAGGTTAGTCCCAAGTATCAATCATAAACATGTATGGGGTGGGGGGGGGGGGGTCTTGTTTTGTTATGTTCTCGTCAAATTAAATTTATCGGCAATCAAATGGCAGAAAATACATTTTCAAAAGTAGATTTAACCACCATGAGGGCTTATTAGTTTAGAGTCCATATCAGTAGATCTTCTAATGCAATCGATTTTTCTTAGAACACAGTGTTTCTTTCAATCTACAGTTTTCCTTTCATTTAAGGAAAAGTCTTTCATAATATGCCTTGAGTACATTCACTGTTTCAGTTATTGAATTCTTTGCTCCAGGGACATCATGTACCCTTCTGTTGGATCATCTTCATCTCTTCTTTGTATCTATTAAGCTCTCATTAATTGTTTTAATCTTCATTTCTTTTTCTTCTGCCTTTGATTGCCTTAAGTCTTTTATCACAAAAAGAAATTTTAAGCCATTGTCTTTTCTGTTTGTAATTTTTTCATTAGTTCTGTAATACTGATTCTTGGTTTTCAATGTGTCTCATGTTCTGGACAATCCTTTTTTCATTCTTAGTCTGATTTTATGCTCTCATCTTTGAGGGTTAAATTCATACTCTTTGTAAATTCTTTAATAATGAAATGCTTTAATGGAGATGTTTATTCTTTTCCCTGGGTTACGTTTACCTTTAGAATAAATTTTTAAAATCTCTGTTGTCTGCAATGATTTTTTTCTTTATTTTCTTCTCACTTTTTCCCTAATATATTTACTACAATTTATTTACATAAACACCAAGCTGGCATACTGTTTTTTTTTCATTTGTATGTCACTTATGCAAGGAGGGTGACTGAGCAACTGAATCAACATCTGCTGTTTGATCTGATAGAGTCCGGATGAATCCTTCTTGACTCCCTTTCCACACCGCACTTTCAGAGTTCTATTTACTGTAGCTCCAGACTTGGCTTTGGAGAAAAATAAATTTCAACTGGGGCTGTGAGCAGTATTTCTTAGCAAGACTGGGCTCTTCTCTGTCTCCAGGGATTTTCGTAACGATTCTGTGCCCCAATTCTCTCTACCAAATCTTGAATTTATCTTAATCCAGCATGGATAATTTGAAATTCAAACTCCTCCAACTCAATGCGAGTCCCTGGGGACTTAGCTGCATCAAGATCAGCCTGAATTTTTTCCTAACCACATTTTACCTTTCCTTTTCCACCAGCCACTTCTATTCTCCAAAATAAGAAAGAAAAGTGGGGGCCTGGGGTTTGGTTTGGTTTTGTTTTGGTTTTTGGTCCCTATGTTAAGAGTCCACAGTTTGATGAAGGGAACTTTACCCGACGCTCTTAGCGCATCTCTTTCCCTTCTCCTGCAGAAGCTCTAGTCTTAGATCTCCTCTTCTGTCTATTGTTTCACCTAATGTCTATTTATTCCTGTATTAATGGGTACTTAGTATTTTAGGATTCTTTTGTCTTCTTTCTGCCTCTTTCGTCCCAACAGCAGGCTCCAAACATGGTAAACTCATCTTCTCTGACACTGAAGGGCCAAGAGGAAGGCAGAAAAAAGGTTTTTAATTTCAAGTGCATTTCCACATCTTTTCCCATGGCTGCCCACGTTTTCTTTCAGTCTCTCCTTATGTCACTACCACATGATACATTAGATTTTTCAGGATTATGTTATTCACAGCTCTTTCCTGCCTTCCATCTCCACTCCGACCTGCATTGCCATTGCTTCTCTATGGGAAGGTTAGAAGCTGCTCCAAGTAACGCCATGCTAACTCTTGGAAACTACCTGTTCTTTCATTAGCCGAAAGCCCCTCCTTTGCATTAATTCATGTTGGCATTTTTGAGCCAGATTCTTCTTTTTTCCCTAATGATTTCCATTTATACCATTAGGTTTTGGAGGGCGAAGATTTTTAAATATTATTTTACTTCACCTTACATAAGAATCCATTTACTCTGCTCTTAACAGGCCATAGATGAGGGTTCTCAGGTCCTTGAGAAAGACACTTCTGGGTTGTAAAGCCGGCAGGTTTGTTAAAAGATTTACATACATCTCAAAGGGGCAGAGAAAGAATTGACAATAATTTTCCAAAGTAAATGCTCTAAGAAAAAGCCTAGGTCAGAGCCTAGACTCAGGAAGAGCCCCTCTAAAGTCTAGTCAAACTGAGGAGAGCAATAAGGTTGACTTAGCTATCTTATTTGCCACCAACTATGACAGCATATGAAATGCAGGCCACCACTTGTCTATCCTGTTCTGTTTACTTAGTTCACTTTGTATAACTTGATATGTTACTGAATAATCATCAAGGCCACAAAAATAATTGGAAAGATAGTTCCAGTTGTTGGTACAATCATACGGGGGTCGTAGATAGCGCCACAAAGATTAAAATATAAGTACAAATTCTCGGAAGGAAGAAAATCAAAGTCTAAAAATTTCCTTTGAAGATTAATTCACCTCTTCAGACCTTCTTATTCAATACAGCCAAAATTCCTCACTTAAAATATATCTATTTAGACTCCGTACTGTTCAGAAAATATACAGACATCGAAAACTGTTCTGTGATGAAGTATTTTTGTTCTACAGCTAAAGGCTTCTCAGTTTGTCATTCCTAAATGTTATTATCTTTTAGTTCTTAATAAATTAGACTTTCTTTTACACATTTTAAACTGTGCTCTCATCTTATATTTATTTTCAATCTCAAATACATGAAACTATATGTATTTCTCAATTATTTATAGTAATAAACAGTAGCAAAGGAAACAATGAAAACACTTTGAATTACCTTTAAAATGCATTTTGTGCTTTTATTTAAAGTTATTTTACATTCCAAAAATGCATTTAATTCCTTTGCCTCAAAAAGAGTTAGAAAGTTGCTGGCTCTTTCTATCTGAATTTGAGTTGCCTCCCCACTGTAATACACAATTAATTTGTAATTAATCTCTACCTTGCTAACCCTTCCCAGGATTATAAATTCTGGTTTATATTTTTAATTCTAAAAGATTTCCCCTCTTGAAAGTTAATTTCATTCCATTCAATTCAATAAACACCTATTATCTCCTATTACATCCCAGCCATTGTACTAGTCATCGAGGTGCCATCCCATCTGAAAGAGCTCATGGTCCAGTAGGATTCAAACTGAAAATAGAAGAGCAAGAGACAGAGGTTGACCAAAAAAACCCCAAACAATTCTACAAGTGCTATCATTAAACTTTAAAACAAGATTTTACATAGATGAGTGATATTCAGATATATTTTCAGTCAGCAATCCTATCCCTCTGCCTGGAACACTATTACTTACTACCCTAGTAAACCTCACCCATCCATTAAACCTCAGTCTAGGTATAACCTCTATCAAATAATCTTCCATGGCCTCCACTTCCCACCCAGGTTGGCTGGCTCATAATATCCTCTGTCTTACCACTCATGACACTGAATTATATCCATTTCTCTATGTTTCTTACCTCCAACAGAACAGTGAGTTCATTAACAACGGAGGCAAGGTCTTTATCTCTGATTCTATGCACCTCACCTCTGGGCGTGCAATAAATATAGGTTGAATGAATAAATTAATAGATGACTACATACAGTAACACCAATAGATAACATTTATTGACTAATTTATCCATGCCACCCACTATGCTAAGTGTTTTGCATGTGTTATTTTAATTAATCTTATTATTATTCCCAATTTACAGATGAGAAAAACAGAAGCTGTGAGAGGTTAAGGAACTGGCCTAGATTAAGCCACTATTAAATGGTAGAACAAGAAGTTAAACATTAGCAGTCTGACTTTGGGGCCTGCTCTCTTAACCACATCATGAAGGAATAATGTAATTTTCAAATTGGAATTACACAATTCAGAATGAGACTATCTTCATGAAGCAGGCGGAACAAATTTCTGCTAGGTCTAGTACTTTAGCAAAGTTTCCATCGTGGGAGTAAAAATGTCAAAAGTTTAAACTGCCCCATGGAAACAGACAAATGCTAAATATCCCGCTGAAACAAGTTAAGTGTACAGTTGCCTAAAGGTAGGAATAGCCTTTCCAGGAATCTTTCTAATCTAGGGACATCACAACTAATTTTTTCAAGATATACATCCAGCTTTGGAGTATCATGGACATAATTTGGCCATTATGCTTTATTTCTTAACAATTACAGTCCTAGTTCATTTTTTACATGAAATTTTTATCTCTAATTCAATTTTATAAGCCAAATAATTCAACTTGACACGTACACAGTAAATTTTTTGTACTATTACAAAGTAATGAGTTTATTAAATGTGTATTCAGACTTTCATCATAATTAAAAGTCCTCACCTCTAATTGAAATCAAAAAAGTACAGATATACTCACATTCTGCCTGAATTTTGCACTCACGAAAAGACACTGTTTTAAGCCAAACCACTGAATAATCTTACATTTAGAGCATCATTGAATAAGACAAGTATTTGATCCAGCATTTAAGAGCAGACAGTAAGATTGTACTTCAAAAGACTTGAGAAAAGTTGGTTGGCTGTGCAAAAGTAACTATTTCCCTCATTTCATGGTTTTATTCATGAGGTATTGATTCCAGGAGACTAAGTTCTGTTCCTGATCACGTCAACTGCACGTCACTCTGACTGCACAAGGGGGTCTGACTCAGTCTTCAGTTAGTTTTCACAGTTTCACTTTCTTCTGAATGACTCCCTAGCACCTCACCTAGTTGGAACACGCAGGACCAGTGTGCCTTTATTGTCTTCCTTCTGTGGGACAGCTTTCCATCCAGCTACAAGCTTCCCAAGCATATGTCAGAACCTACTTCTTGAAGTATAGTCCCAGATGGGCAGTTTCGGCATCAAGTGGGAGCTTATAGGGAACAAGACTAGGTTAAAAATTTTCTCTTGAATTTATTTGTTAAAATTATTATTAATGCAAAATTCATCAAAACAACGCTACAAAATTTCATAAATATCTTTTAAACACAAAAGTAAATTTTATTAGAAATGCACCTTTTAATTAAATAAGTAAGGGTATCTTTTGTTCCTAAATTAGTTAATGCATCCATAGTAGAATATTAATTATTGCTAGAATGAGGTAATGGTCAGCATCAATTCTACCTCTATTTTCCATTTTTATAGGCATAAGTACTAAGAAACTTTAGCCTCATAAACAAATACATGATAATAGAAGGAGTTCGTTTGTTTGTTTAGCATATGTCATTCAATTCTTTGTACTCTTTCACCAAAACCACATAGTGATCTAAAATCAAAATTATTTTTCATGGTCAATCAACTGGAAACTCAATTAGGTCTTTCCCCAAGACTGTTGAAAACACAGAACTGGAAACCAACTGATTACAAAGGGATTTGCCGCACAATCAGTAGGGTCATTCACATTCTCTGAGAAGTATTATCACGTTAATATTAACTATGCCCATCATTCTTTCATTTAGACGCATGTGATTAACTCTACATATGCAGAAAGGGTTCGGAAATCAAGATATTATTAATTCTAATGTACTTTTACGATTATAGCTATCTTCCTGTATGTTTTAAATCATTCATTAAAATGTCAAAGCTATAGGTTCAGGTCATTCAATTCCTATTGTATGATTTTATTATAGATTTTTCATCTCTAATCATAAATGAAATTGACCTACAATTTTCCTTTTTTTCTGTCTTTGAGATTTTGGTATCTGGTACGTAAGTTATACTAGCCTCGCAGAGAGTATTGAACAATTTTTGCCTCTTTTACTATTTTCTTGGACAACTTAAAATGAAGTGGTATTGGTTATGTGTTTCTTGAAAGTTGGGTAGAACTAGTTTGAAAAATCACCTAGCCTGGGGCTGGCCCCATGGCTGAGTGGTTAAAGTTCTGCACACTGCACTTCAGTGGCCCAGGTTCACAGGTTCAGATCCTGGGAGTGGACCCACTCCACTCATCAGCCATGCTGTGAAGCCATCCCACATACAAAAAATAGAGGCAGATTGGCACAGATGCTAGCTCAGGCTAATATTTCTCAAGCAATAAAAGAGGAAGATTGGCAAATGGATGTTAGCTCAGAGCAAATCTTCCTCATTAAAAAAAAAAAAATCACCTAGCTTGGTGCTTTTATAGAGGGGATGGTTTGGATTACCATTTCAATTTATTTTATGGTCATCATCATTTCAAGTTTTCTGTTTCTTTTCTATTTATATTTGACTAGGAACCAACTTCAGCGATTTACATTTTTTCCAGAAATGTAACCACATCATTTTGGTTTTCAGATTAGTGTATGATTGTTCATAATATTTGCTTTTGATTTTTAAATCATCTATACATATGTATAAAACTACATTTTGTTTTTTACACTTTGTTTTTCACTCTTCTACATTTTCTTGTATTTTCTGTAGGTTTATCTAGCTTATCAATCTTTTCAAAGAAATATATTTCACTTTTCATAATCAAAGGTATAAGGCAATAAGATGAAAGAAATATCATTCACAAGAAATAATTAAAAACCTAAAATCCCTATGAATAATTATTTTAGAAATGTATTTGAATCTCATGAAGGAAATTATAAACCTTTACTGCTATAGAAATTTGAATATGGTCCTGTTCTGCATTGAAAGATTAATATTATAAAAATATCAGTTCTTCCTAAATTACTTTACAGCTTTAATTTGACTCCAGTAAGAATGTCAAAATTTTATAAAGCATTTTAATGCTCAAAAAGGATTTTGAGTTTTATCTGGAAGAATAATCAGACAAAAATAGTAAAGATTTTTTTTTAAAGGAAGTAGGGATTCACACACAGCAGTTACTGAAATTTGTTATGAGACTATAATAATTTTTAAAATGCAGTGCTAGCACTGAGTAAGTAGGCAGTCAACCTACTTTTTAAAAATATTTTTAAAGATACTCACGAAAGTGACAGAGACATTACAGTTTACTGAATGTCCATGGTTTCCCCTACACTTCTCAACCACCTTGCATCTTAATGGAGCCACGTGACTAGGTGTAGTCAATGAACAGGAAGTGATGAGACTCAAGGCATACAAGGGTGGGTGGGAGTTCTCCACTTACTCTCATCCCTGCTCTGCCATCAGGAGTATACAAATTCAGATGGCAACACCCAAAATGAGAAGAGCCTGAATCAATCATCATGTGGAGAGTGAAGGACGAAGCTGCCCTAGAGAGCCAGCTAATTCTCACTGTGTTGTGTGAGCTAGAAATAAACTTTGCTTGTGTCCGTCCACTGAGATTTGGGGGTTGATTTATCACAACATACATAGCCTATGCTGACTAATAAAATGAATAAGGAAGAATATTGATGCCTTTCAATTTAAAAACCCTACTAATTATCTGAGTTGAGTACTATGAAACAGTAAAGAGGACAATTATGAACAGCCCCCTGAAACCCTCAAAATAGAGGAAGTGAAGTTGCCTTTAAAAGTTTGCCTAAAGAATTAACACTTAATGGATCTGAGAAAAGACTCCTAGTCAGAGACATAAGACATTTTACTCAGGGAAACTGAGCATTATAGTTGTCTCTGTCCTCCTTCCCCCCAAGGCCCATCAGGACAATGCAGAGAGGGACAGGTGGATATGACACATACAGTAGGTTAGTGTCACAGCTGAGAAACACTAAGCTTAGGTAACCCAAATATTTTACAATGGGCAGTAAGCAAAATTGTCTGATCTTTGCTCTGGAAGAAGACATTACCTTTATTATACTGAAAAATAAGGACATCTGTTGTCTGTTAGAGAGGGAGACATTACCTTTATCTTCCAAAGCTGTTCTCTATGCAAATATTCTTGAAAATATAGTATGAAACAAAAGGGCAGTTAGTACCTCTGCTCACAAGATGTGCAGACACAGTAGAGACTCATAGAGAATTGTCTCCCAACAGTTATAAATGTAAATAACCAGTTCAATAAGTTTACCATACCTAGTTTGCATGGGTCCAGAACAGTCTATTCAGCTCTATCCCAAATTACTCTGAAGAAAGATTTAAAGGTTTCATCTCCAAGAAGAAATGTCTTGAAATTTGGTCACTTTCTTTCAGTCAACTTTTGTAATAATGAAATTATGGGAAAGAAAGGGAAAATAAATTCCAATTTAAGCTTTATCACTACTCAAATGCCATTTTCATAGATTTATTTTATTAATTCCTCATCTCTAAAGATTCTCATATTTCATAGATATATCAACAATTTTGGCAAATTTCTATGTGCAGTATTTCCCTCTTTCCCTAGGGTAAGGTTTCCCTTCCTTTGGTTTAAGCTGGGATAGGAGGACTTTTTTCCATACTCACAAAATTATAAGAAGTGAGAATACATGCGAATTCAATCCAACAGCAAAGTGAGTTATCGAGACCCTGGCAAAATCATTAAATGAGAACAGCAGCTGTCAGACTGGGCTCAGCAAACACCTTACGATTCAGTAAGAACTTGGCCAGCCACTTAAAGCACTGCCCCTGGGTAGAACCAGAAGCTCATTAGACGGACTCAAGTACAATGGAATAAATGGAGTAATGGTCTATGTAAAGAAAACCAAAGGTATGTGTCATCTATGATAATGGAAACTCTGAGGATCAGAGAGTTACATGATACTCTGACTAATTTGTCAGTGTTTCAGTGTATTAAAGGCTTTAGGACCATCTAGAGAATAAAGTCTCAGCCACAAGGCAGTCCTTTGGTGCTATATAGTTCTGAAGAGCACTGTAATTTAGGCATATTACTTCTCAAAGAGAAATATTTTTACTTTTGAAAAGTTTTGTTTTAAATTATATTTTAGACATATTTTGAAAGGTTAAGCTTCTCTTTGCTTTAGCCTTGTAGAAAGAAAAGTTACAGTAGTTAAGTGGAAAACTAACAATAAAATATGGAATTTACAAAGATAAATGAGGCTCTGAAGCATCAGTGTTTCTGTTGCCTAGTCCCTTTTAAAATTCCAACACAAGTTCAAAATGTGCAGAAAATCCCATGAGTAATGAGAGTAGCCTAAATGCCTGATCCATGTGTCTAAACATGCAGCCATTTTACATTTTCTTTCTGAAGCTTGAATGATACAGCAAGGCTTGTTCCAGAAGCCATTTACTAAAATATTTTGAAGCTTTATGGGTTCACATATAGATATGAAAAGTTCTGGACCAGTTACTTTCTTCTGTCTCTCTATAGGAAATTTGAAGTAAAAATTCTTTTTTTTTATTGCCGTAACATTGGTTTATAACATTACATAAATTTTGGGTGTACATCATTATATCTCAGTTTCTGTGTAGACTACATCATGTTCACCACCCAAAGACTAATTACAATTCATCGCCACACACATGTGCCTAATCACCCCTTTCACCCTCCCCTTTCCTCTCTGGTAACCACCAATCCAATCTCTGTTTCTATGTGTTTGCTGTTATTGTTGTTTTTATCTTCTATTTATGAATGAGATAATAGGATATTTGACTTTCTCCCTCTGACTTACTTCACTTAGTATAATACTCTCAAGGTCCAGCCATGTTGACACAAATGGCAAAATTTCATCTTTTCTTATGGCTGAGTAGCATTCCATCGTGCATATATACCACATCTTCTTTATCCAATGGGCCAATACTATGCTGTTTTAATTACTATAGCTTTGTAGTGTATTTTGAAATCAGGGAATGTGATACCTCCAGCTTTGCTCTTTTTACTCAGGATTCCTTTGGCTATTTGAGGTCTTTTCATGTTCCATATAAATTTTAGGGTCTTCATTCTATTTCTGCGAAAAATGTTGGAACTTTGATAGGAATTGCACAGAATCTGTAGATGGCTTTAGGAAGTATGGGCATTTTAACTGTTAATTCTTCCAATCCAAGAGCACAGAATATCTTTCCATTTCTTTGTATCTTCTTCAATTTCTTTCAACAATGTTTTATAGTTTTCAGCGTACAGGCATTTCAGGTCTTTGGTTAAGTTTATTCCTGGGTATTTTATTCTTTTTCTTGCGATTGTAAATGGGATTGTATTCTTAATTTCTCTTTCTGCTACTTTGTTTTTACTGTATAAAACACAACTGATTTTTGTATGTTGATTTTGTATCCTGAAATTTTACCATATTCATTTATTATTTCTCAAAGTTTTTTGGTGGATTCTTGAGGGTTTTCTATATAGAATCATGTCATCTGCAAAGAGTGACAGTTTCACTTCTTCCTTTCCAATTTGGACCCCTTTTATTTCTTTTTCTTGTCTGATTGTTCTGGATAGGACTTCCAATAGTATGTTAAATAAGAGTGGTGAAAGTGGGTATCCTTGTCTGGTTCCTGTTCTTAGAGGTATAGCTTTCAGTTTTTCTCCATGGAGAATGATACTAGCTGTGGGTTTGTCACATATGGTCTTTATTATGTTGAGGTACTTTCCTTCTATACTCATTTTATTCAGAGTTTTGATAATAAATGGATGCTATATCTTGTCAAATATTTTCTCTGCATCTATTGAGATTATCATGTGGTTTTTTTCTTCATTGTGTTAATGTGATGTATCACATTGATTGATTTATGGATGTTGAACCATCCCTGCATCCCTCGAATAAATCCCACCTGATCATGGTGTATAATCTTTTTAATGTATTGTTGTATTCTATTTGCTAGTATTTTGTTGAGGATTTTTGCATTGATGTTCATCAGTGATATTGGCCTGCAATTTACTCTTTTTGTGTTGTCCTTGTCTGTTTTTTGTATCAGGGTAATGTTGGCTTTGTAGACTGAGTTAGGAAGCTTTCCCTCTTCAATTTTTTGCAAGAGTTTTAGAAAGGATAGGTAGTAAGTCTTCTTTGAATGTTTGGTAGAATTCACCAAGGAAGCCATCTGGTCCTGGACTTCTATTTTTTGGGAAGTTTTTGATTACTGTTTTGATTTTCTTACTGGTGATTGGTCTATTCAAATTCTATATTTCTTCTTGATTCAGTTTTGGAAGGTTGTATGATTTTAAGAATCTATCCATTTCTTCTAGATTATCCAATTTTTTGGAGTGTTGCTTTTTGTAATAATCTCTTATAATTTTTGTATTTTTTGAGTTGTCCATTGTAATTTCTCCTCTTTTATTTCTGTTTTTATTTGAGACTTCTCTGTTTTTTTCTTGGTGAATCTAGCTAAAAGGTTCTCAATTTTGCTTATTTTTCCAAGAGCTAGTTCTTGGTTTCATTGATTTTTTTCTATTTTTTTTTTTTAGTGTATATTTCATTTATTTCTGCTCTGATTTTTATTATTTCCTTCCTCTACAGATGTTGGGCTTTGCTTGTTCTTCTTTTTCCAGCTCCATTAGGTGCAGTGTTGTATTGTTTAAATTTGGAATTTTTCTTGTTTGTTGAGGTAGGCCTGTATTGCTATAAACTTCCCTCTTAGAACTGCTTTTGCTTTATCCCATAAATTTGGGCATGTCATGTTTTGACTTTCATTTGTCTCCAGGTATTTTTTGATTTCTCCTTTGATTTCTTCATTAACACAATCATTGTTCAGCAGCATTTTGTTTAATCTCCACATATTTTTGGCTTTCCTGATTTTCTTCCTGTAGTTGATTTCTAGTTTCATACCGTTGTGGTCAGAAAAGATGCTTAGTATTATTTCAATCTTCTTAAATTTATTGAGACTGTTTTGTTGCCTAATATGTAATCTACCCTGGAGAATGTCCCAAGTGTATTTGAAAAGAATGTTTATTCTGCAGTTTTGAATGAAATGTTCTGTATATATCTATGAAGTTCACCTGGTCTAATGTGTCATTTAAAGCCAATGTCTTCTGTTTGGATGATCTATCCATTGTGTAAGTGGAGTGTTAAAGTCCCCTAGTATTATTGTATTGCTGTCTATTTCACCTGTTAGTTCTGTTAATAATTATTTTATATATTTAGGTGCTCCTATGTTGGGTGCATAGATATTTACAAGTGTTAAATCCTCTTGTTGAATTGTTCCTTTTATCATTATGTAGTGCTCTTCTTTGTCTCTTGTTACAGTTTTTGTTTTAAAGTCTATTTTGTCTGATATAAGTATCACTATCCCAGCTTTCTTTTCATTGCAGTTTGCATGGAGTATCTTTTTCTATCATTTCACCTACAGTTTGTGAGTGTTTTTAGGTCTGAAGTGTGTCTCTTGTATGCAACATATGTAGGGGTCTTGTTTTCTTATCCAATCATTCACCATACAACTTTTGATTGGAGCATTTAGTCCACTGACATTTATAGTAGCTGTTGGTAAGAATGTACTTACTGCCATTTTGTTACATTTTTCTGGGTGTTTTAGTAGTTCTTCTCTGTTCCTTTCTTCTTCTCTTGCTCTCGTCCCTTGTGGTTTGATGTCTTTCTTTAGTATTATGTTTTGGTTCCATTCTCTTAATTTTTTATGTGTTTTTTATAGGTTTCTGGTGCATGATTACCACAAGGTTTATATAGAATAACCTACGTATATAGAAATCTATATTAAGCTGATGGTCTCTTTAGTTTGACCTCTTTCTAAAAGCTCTCTTCTTTTCCTCCCCTCCTCCCACATTTTATGTCTTTGATTTCATAGCTGACCTCCCTTTTTCTGCATGTGTATCCATTACCTCCTTATCATGGAAATAGATAATTATAATACTTTTGTCTTTTGATCATCATTTTATCTTCATAGGTGATTGATCTGCTACCTTTCTATATATTTGCCTTTACCAGTAATTGTATTGTGGGGTTTTAAAAAATAATTTTCTTATTTCTATTTGTGGTTTTCTCTTTCCCACTTCAGTAATTCCCTTTAGAATTTCTTGTAAGTCTGGTTTCTTGGTGATAAACTCCTTTAGTTTTTGCTTGTTTTGGAAACTCTTTATCTTTCCTTCCATCCTGAATGATAACCTTGCCAGATAGAGTATTTTGGATGTAGATTTTTCCTTTCAACACTTTAAATATATTGTACCACTCTCTTCTAGCCTGTAAGTTTTCTGCTGAGAAGTCAGTTGATAGCCTTATGGGTTTTCCTTTGTATGTAACTTGTTGCCTATCTCTTCCAACTTTTAGGATTCTCTCTTTATCTTTGATTCTTGGCATTTTAATTATAATGTGTCTTGGTATGCGCCTCTTTGGGTTTATCTTGTGTAGTGCTCTCTGTGCTTCCTGTACCTGGATGTCTGTTTCCTTACATAGGTTAAGAAAGTTTTCAGCTACTATTTCTTCAAATAGATTCTCTGCCCCTTTGTCTCTCTCTTCTCCTTCTGAGACACCTATAATATGGATGTCAGTGCACTTGATGTTGTTCCAGAGGTCCTTTAGACTGTATTCATTCTTTCTCATTCTTTTTTCTTTTATCTGTTCAGTTTGGATGATTCCCTTTGGTCTTTCATCCAGCTCACTGACCCATTCTTCTGTATCATCTACTCTGCTATTCAGTCCCCCTAGTGAATTTTTCATTTCCAGTATTGTATTCTTCATTTCTGATCAGTTCTTTTTATTTTTTCCGATTCTTTGTTGAAGTCCTCATTGAGTTCATCCATTCTCTCCTAAGATCATTGAGCATTCCTTATGACTATTAGCTTGTACTCTTTGTCAGGTAGATTGTTTGCCTCTGTTTCATTTAGTTCTTTATCTGGGGTTTTGTCCTTCTCCCTTTCTGGAATGTATTCCTTTGTCTCCTCATTTTGCCTCTTTCTCTGTGCTTATATCTATGTCTTAGCTAAGTTAGCTACATCTCCCTATCTTGGAGAGGTGGGCTTATGTAGGAGATGCCTTACAAGGCCCAGCAGTGTGCTTCCCTGTCTTCACCAGTCCCAAATGTTCCAGGAGTGTCCCCTGTGTGGGCTACATGTGTCCTTCTATTGTGGCAGTGTTGCTCTTGCTGCAGGTGACCAGGGAGGCTAGGCTGTTCCCCTGTTTAGCTGGTTGTAATGCTCAGCTGTGTGTGGATGCTAGGGACCCTTCGTTTATTTTTTACGAGGTATGGGGAGCCCCAGAACAGTTGGATGCAAGGTCTAATAGCACTTTCCTGTTACAGTTTTTCTGTTAACTGAGTAGGAACCCAGTGTGGCTGGTTGCTAGGCTTGGGAGCTTACAATAGCTGTTGTTAGCTCTCTCAGGATTGCAGCTGAGTTGGGTTGGCCTCAGGCATGGGACCACCCAATTTTTTCAGGGTTTGGAAGGTGGGGCCTATCCCGTATGTGGCAATTAAGAAGAGGGAATAATTATAAAGTAGAAAGAAATGTTTCCAGAAAAGCTCTCTTACTGTCGTGGGTTGAATGGTGGTCTATCCAGAACCTGTGAGTGTGACCTTATTTGGAAAAAGAGTCTTTGCACATATAATTAAGTATCTCAAAATGAGATCATCCTGGATTAGGGAGAGCCCTAAATCCAGTGACATATCCTTATAAGAAAAGAGAAGAATCTGCAGAGGAGAAGGTGATATTAAGGCAATATTAAGATTGGAGTAATGCATCTACAAGCCAAGGAATGCCAAGGATTTCTGGCAGCCACCAGAAGCTGTGAGAGAGGCATGGAACAAATTCTCCCTCAGAGCCTCCAGAAGGAACCAACCATGCCAACACCTTGATTTTACATTTCTGATCTCCAGAACTGTGGGAGAATACAGTTATGTTGTTTTAAGTCACCCAGTGTATGGTAATTTGTTACAACAGCCTTAGGAAACTAAAATGCCCATATTAAGAGAAAGACTTAGAAACAAAGAAGAGAGAGGGGGAGGGTGGAAGAGAGAAAATATGATACAGAAGGAAATAGAGCTAGACTGAGACAGATTTAGATAAAGTAAAAGGAAGATGGAAATTAATTGGTAGGGAGCAAAAACAAATGAGGATTAGAAAATTTGTTAGGCATTAATAGAGTCTCTTTGAAGAAATCAGCAAAGAGGAAATAAGGAGGAGTATCAGCTGACCTCTCCCCTTGTTCTCTTCTCATGCCCTTCAGTATTATCTAGGAATGGGTAATACTTGCTTTCTTAACAAACTTTCTTAATGCATTAATGTCTTCTTCTCTTCTTTAATTCTTTGAAGTGCACACCAACTATTTACCCTATATGGTGACTGTATTAAGATAGTAAGAGAAGAAAAGAAGCTTTTTTCTTTCTCTGTCTCTCCTTCCATCCCTCTTTTCTACACTAGGTCTTGAGGAAGCAAAAGAAAATCTGAATCATATGGTTATCACCTGAGTAACATACAAGGTTGAGATTAGCTATTCATGGATTCTGCTTCTCTAAAAACACTCTACTATTACAGAACCAAATACAGTAAGTATAATTATGATGAACTTAAAAATTAGTTTCAAAGCATACAAAACACAAAAGAATTAAATTTTTGTGTACCTAACTGCTTAATTATTCCCACCATGACCAATTTATATAATATATATATAACTGAATTTTTGTGTTTATAGGGAAGATTGGCCCTGAGCTAACATCTGTTACCAGTCTTCCTTTTTTTGCTTGAGGAAGATTGTCGCTGAGCTAACATCTGTGGCAATCTTCCTCTATTTTGTATGCAGGATGCTGCCACAGCATGGCTTGATGAGTGGTGTTCAGATCTACATCTGGGATCCAAATCCACAAACCCTGGGCCACTGAAGTGGAGCACACAAACTTAACCACTATGCCACCAGGCTGGCCCCTGAATTTTTTAATTATAAAGAGTGATATGCTCATTTTAGTCACTTTGAAAACACATTAAAGTATAAAGAAAAAAAATTAAAATCTCTCTTCTTCCTAAACCTTTTATATATATAAGAATAAAACTTAAAAGGGAATAAGTATAAATATTTCTGGGGCTTTCAAATTTCACATGACTCCCAAGCCAGTTTGGATTTAATTTCTCCACTCTTTTTATTCTTTATAAACAGAAAATGGAACAGACCAATGCCTCCAGCTGATTGTCAAACATTTTACATTTGCTCATAGAACTGGAAACGGAAACAACTTTTTAAAAATGTTTATGATTATTTTCATATTATAAAAGTTAAACATGCTCACTGTAAAAAAATTACAGGAAACGTAAAAGTAGAGAGAAAGAATAAAAATTAGCCATTGTTTTATTACCACTAGATGGTCACTATTGACATTTTTATCTATTTCTGTCCTTCTACTCAAATTATTGGAAATATAATTTATATCCTTTTTTCAAGTAGCATGATATCATAAACATTTCCCATGCATTAAGAACTCTTAAGAAAAACATAATAAAGAGTTGCAAAATAGTCCATCTGATGACTAATACATAATGCTCTCAAGCATATCTACAATGTTAAAAACCCTTAGGTTCTCTCTGTGGAACTAAATGAAATTACCATCAATGTGTATGAACCGTTTTAACGTTACTAATTTGTATTGCCAAAATGATTCCGAAAATGCTGATATCAATATAAACTCTCCCAAGGCTCTGTGAAAGCCTGTCTCACCACAACTTTGCCAACATTGGTTACTCATCTTTTTCCAAAGTTTGAAAACTAAATTCCACTACGTGTTTAATTTGCATTTGTTTATTATGATGTTGACTCAAAAATAACCATCAACTTGCATTTTTTCTTTAGTGAATTATCTCCTTACATGCAAAATATAGATTTTTTTAGGTTATAAAAGAAATCAAGGAAAAGCTATGTTTTATCACACTGTGCATATTTTTCTGCCTTATTTTCTTTTCATACAAGTTTTTTTCTTTTGAAGCTCAAAGCCAAAATCTGAGCAGTGTTTTCTCACTTGTCCTTTTCACCTCTATCTCCTCCTTTCAATCAATGGAAAATCCAAACCATATGAAAACTTGTACAAATCCTTCTAAAAGATACATAATGCTCATGACGAACAAGTTTATCAAATGAAGTAATTTATTATATTCTTATGTATAGTGGGAATTATTCACAGAATGGTGATTCACAATTATAGCTTTAAAGAACCTCTCAGGCTATAATATTATCACAACCTCATTCCAAAGTTGAGGTTCCTTGTAGTGGAATACGCACCATGATATGAAGCAAATCAGGTAATTCCACCCTTCACTCCTGCTCTTTGACCTGTGTTGAACATCTTCCATTTCCTCCTCCAAATTCATTCTTCTTTCTGAACTCTGGCCCCAAGAAGCTGACCTGTATGGACAACATCAACAGATTACCATGTCTTCTGGCTTCTTATTGGATTCAGCCAATGAAGAGCCCAGTCAGGTGATCAGAAGGAGGGATAAGGTAAGTCGTGGTATTTACTCCCCTAACTGCATCCCCCAAGGTCACTATGCCTCTCAAGACTGCCATCTCTATATGACCCTCTCCTTCTGGATTCCTTCTTTATTCCTTCCCAAGGAGGAGTGATAAATCTCCCCCCACCATTTCAGCTCCAGGTTATGAATTATTCCTGTGGTTCCCCTACACTCTGTACAAATCTTTAAAAACAGTCTCTTTGTAAATAAAACTTCCTTAATTTATTCTAATTTTCCTCTGTGCTGTCCTTTCAAGTTGGGATCTTACTGCTCCATCTCCTAGTGTAGATATTAGATAACAGAAACAATAATGAATTATCCTTCTAAAACTAAAATAAGTTTCTTGTTTGAGACTTCATTATCATTACTGAACTCATTACCTTCAACTTCAAACTTATTGGCCTTCTCTCACCCATTTCAAATGTATGCGCAACTGGCAGCAGATCCTAAAGACATCATCCCTGTTTTGGTGGGTATCTCATGATCATAAAATAATATGGAGTTTTTCTGAAGACAGAAAATGTAGAGTTCAGAGTCAGTTCTGAATAGACTAGCGGAGGCCACAGAATTACCAGTTTTATAAGGAGTACTAAAATGAAAACATACCCAAAATGGAAAATGTGAAGTCACGGTGACACCCAGAAATAATTAATTAGGCTTAATATATTATTAAAGGAAAATTTGTTATTTATTTATGGCTGCCAATATTTATCCAGAAATTTGCCTGCATACTTAATATTAGGTGCATAATGAGAGATTTTTCTTTTAATTAAAGTCTCTTAATATAGATTTGTGTTTGACCCATATTTTCTGTTGCTTAAATTTTGTAACATAGCTGTGCATTTGTCCCATGCATTAGATATCCCAAATGTTGCTGGGAAATGGGGTATATACCACTAGCAATATTACATGAAACATTATTTAGGGATATTCATGGAAATTTTTACAGATGGATGTACCACAATTTCAAGCATTCCCACCACCCGCACCTCTCTGTAAAGATAAATTGGCCCTCCACCAGTCAAGAATCCAGGCTAAACTCCTCAAGTCATGCAAAAGGGTGACAAATTTGTTCCTGTCCACAAGAAGTGCACTGTCAGCCAGTAATCACAGATTGTCATCATCCAGGTTCTCATCAGAATTTAATCTCTAGCTGTTGGTTACTGAGAAATCAGCTGAGAGATATATTAAGAGAACAGCATTGAGGGATATTCTTTCTAAAAGTTTCAAAGTCATCCTAAATTAATCTCATTCTATGGAACTTATTTTTCACTCATTCAGTTATTAACCAATATTTACTGATTGCCTATTTTGTGCAAGGCAGTGTTCTAGGCATGAACTGAGAATGAGTGGAAGGCCAAATAAACACAATTTCCAGAAGTTTTTTTCCTCCTATTTGTTTTTCCAGATGGACTCTAGAAATATTTTTATACTGATGTAAGAATAGACAGACATATGTGTTAATAAAAAGTCATATGTAGCTCAGAAACAAATTATTTTAAATGTAGATATTTTGCAAATGACAAGGTGTCATTAGAAATTCATGGAGAAGAAAAAATTATGGAGCAAATGACTTTGCAATAATTGATTAGTAGTTGAATGGAAAAAAAAATTATCCCTTCAACTCAATAACGTACCATAAAATAGAGAGTACTTTCCAAAATCAAACACTGAAAAATCAGAAGACAGCATGAAAGTAATCAACCCTCCTAAGGAGTTTTCACAAAGTTGACAGGAAAAATTACCTAGAAAAAACAAAACTGATCAGCAGATTCGATTAGATAGAAATGTGAGCATTTCCCTAACAAAATAAAAAATACTTCCAAAATTATAAGATAAACAACAGATTAGGAAATGTATTTGTGGCAAGTATTTACAAGTTTAATCACATAAATGACCTACAAACTGATGAGAGAAATACTAAGACACTAAAATTCAACTGTGAAAGCACAGGAACAAATAGCTTGCAAAAGAGAAAATAAACTATACTTTGTACATTAGTGGAAGTGGAAAATACTATCAGCTTTGGATAGAATTTTGGATAGTGATTAGGCAACATGTATCAAAATGGTAAAATATCCACTAACTTTATAAATGTATCTCAATTCAATATTGTTAATACCGGCAAAGATTTATGTACATTATATGTAGAAATTTGAAGACTGTCTAAATGATCAGTGATATAGAAAATAGTAAACTATGGAACCTGCACTCAATGATTATCGAACTATTTTCAGGATGGCTTATGAAGTCTACACAATGACATGAAAAGCAATTATGACTAACTGACAGAAGCTGTTTAGCACTTATGTAACATGATTGCAATTATGTAAAGAAGAAATTATGCATAGAAGAAAATGACTGAAAAGAAAAATATCCAAACAGCAATCATTTATTTGGCAAGGCCCAGTGTATAATTGATATATAGCTTTTCTTAATTTTTAATTTTTTTCTAACCACTTAATATTTGAATTTTGAAAACTGTCAACTAAATACATCACATAGACATTTGGCAGCCTTGCCCATCTAAATTCTTCTGGGAACAATAAGTCGACAAAAGTGTACTATCTTCAGACTGAACTGCCAAGGCACAAAATTATATAAATTAATTGCTGGGTTGTAATCAACATTACATTCCACCATAATTCATAAATACTGCAGTACTTCTGGTTTCATTATTTTAATGCCTCATAAATACTTTTTCAAAACCTTTTCCTGTTGAAACTTGTGATTGAACATTAAAGTTTTAAAGATATATTTGGGGAAAGCACACATGTGTTTTTAAATTTTTCTCTTTAAATGATGATATTAGCATGAACAGCCCACTTAAATATTAGAAAACGTAATGCACACACCCACTTAGAGTATTACAAAGTCATGATTTAAACATGAAATCTTGCCACTGATGTTTCAAACACATGCACTTCAAAACAAACTACACGTTTCCAGCTTGTGACTAGATTTTCTGAACCTTGCTAAGCCTTCTTGCTCTACTGGTCTATATCTCCTTCTCTCCAGAGCTTAGCACATAGTGGTGCTCAATAAATATCTACTGAGTGAATAAATAAACAAGCATTCATTTACTCTCATTATCCATATGTATCCACGTCTAAAGACATACTCAGAGACTCAATTTTTCCAATAGCATAAAATTCATCATATTTGTAAATATCATTGTGTATCAAAGTAGACACTAAAAGGTATTCAATGTGGTAAAAATTAGAATTAGGCTAAATATTAGCTACTCAAGAAGATTCATTAATAAGAATTAAGAATAATAAGGAGATTACTTTTCATTAATAATGTTTCTCAAAAAATAGTTTTCTGTATCTTCCTAGTTGAATCATAAAAAGACCAAACACATGTCACCAGGGTCCATCAGTTGGGGTTACTCAACAGTGTCTGGCATTATGTGTTGGAAGCAATGTTTTCTATAGTTTTAATGAGAAAAACATTTACATACCTTGTAATTTACCCATTGTAAGTACACAATTCAATAATTTTTAGTAAACTTACTTAGTAAATTTATTAAGTTGTACAACTAATACCACAATTCAGTTCTAGAACATTTTCTTCACTCAAAAAAATTCTCTCAAGCCCATCTACAGTTAATCTGTGCTCTCGTCTCAGCCCTAGGCAACCACTGATTTGCTTCCTATGACTATAAACTTTCTTTTTCTGTATATTTCATATAAACAGTCATACAATATGCAATATTTTGCACCTGCCTTCATCTTCTTAGCATAATGTTTTTGAGGTTTATCCATTTGCAGCATGTACCAGTTTTGCATTCCTTTTAATTGATAAATAGCATTCTGTAGTAGGGATAAAGCACATTTTGTTTATCCAGTCACTAGTTGATGGGCATTGGATTGTTCCCACTTTTTCTCTTCTATAACTATTGCTGCTGTGAACATTTGCATACACGTGTTTGTGTGGATATGGGTTTTCACTTCTCTTAAGTACAGAGATGAAGTGGAATTGTTCAGTCACATGGTAAGTTTGTTTAACTATTTAAGAAACTGCCAAACTTTTCCAAAGAGGCTATGCCATTTCACGTTCCTATCAACAATCTATGAGGATTCCACTTTCTGCACATACTCCTCAACACTTGGCACCATCCACCAGGTGTGTAGTGGTACCTCATTGTGGCCTTAATTTTCATTTCCCTAACAATTAAGGATGTTGAGTACCTTTTTATGTGCTTCTCTGCCATTCATATGTATTCTTTGGTGAAATGCCCATTCAAGTCTTTGCCCATTTCTTAATTGGATTGTGTGTCTTCTTATTCTTGATTTCTGGGTGTTCTTAATAAACAAGAAACTACATCAAACGAAAAGGCTTCTGCACAGCAAAGGAAACCATCAACAAAATGAAAAAACAGCCTACTGATTGGGAGAAGATATTGGGCAAAGCATACATCTGATAAGGGGTTAATATTCAAAACATATAAAGAACTCATACAACTCAACAACAAATACAAAAAACCTGTTAAAAAATGAGCAGAGTTTCTTTCTGTTTTTTAGCAAGTTCCGGTTCAATGGAAAGCACGGTGCTACAGGGCTGTCAGCACCCCTGCTTACTCAGTCACGGGTGTAACAAAATACTTTATCTTGTGCTAGCTTTGGGTCTCCCTGAACTGCCTGACACTCACCCTGAGTACAAAAGGATTCTATTTTCACGGGGGCATTGCACAAGTTATATGTGAGTAGTGCAGCCAGAAACAGCAGACACGACTGCTGCATAAGATCTGCTCACATGTATGTTCCATTGTCCCATTGGACTTCACTTACAAAACACAGGCTCAAAAATAAAATTATTAAGAATTTCAAGTAGATGACTTCAGAGCCCTGTTAAACACAGGACTCTGTGTGACTGCACAGGTCCGTACCCAGGAGACTGTCTCTGGTGATAGATTTTTCATAAGTTACTATAACAAAGTTTCTTTCTATATCCAGATTTTTGATTTTTTTAATTATGAATGGATGTTGGATTTATCAAGTGCTTTTCCTGTGTCCATTGAGATGATCATGTAGGGTTTTTTTTCCTTAACTGATATTCAAATATTAAGCCAATCTTTTATTCATGGAATAAATCCTAGAATAAAACCAAGGAGTATAATTTGTTTATATGTTACTGCATTTGGCTAGTTACTGCCTTCTTAAGGATTTCTGTATCTATGTCCATGAAAGATATTGGTCTGTAGGTTTTTTTTCTTGCAGTGTCTTTGTGTGGCTCTGGTATCAGAGTAATGCTGACCTGAGAATGACTTGAGAACTGTTCCTTCCGACATTGTTTTCTGAGAAAGTTTGTATTTGGTATTATTCTTTATTTAAATATTTGATAGAATTGACTAATGAAGTCAATCTGGGCCTGGACATTTCCTTGAGAGAAGATTTTTAATAACCAATTCAGTATAGATACTTCTTGTAGATCTATGCAGATTTTCTCTCTTATTGAGTCCACTTTGGTAGTTTGTGTTTTTCTAGAAATCTGTGTTTCATTTAGGCTATCTAATTTCTTGTTATAGTGTTTTTTTAAATAATATTACCTTACAATCCTTTTAAATTTCTGTAGAGTCAATAGTGATGCAATAGCTTTCATTTCTGATTTTGGTATTTTGAGTCTTCTTTATTTTCTTTGTCATTCTAAGAGATTTCTCAATTTTGTTGGTCTTTTCAAAGAACCAACTTTTGGTTTCATTGATTTTCTCTATTGTTCTGTTTTCTTTCACTAATTTCAACAATTATCTTTATTATTTCATTCCTTTTGTTTACTTTTGGATTAGTTTGTTTTACTTTTTCTATATTTCTATATTCTATATTTTCTATTTCTATATTTCTACATATATTCCATATTATTATTCTATAGTCTATATTTCTATATTTAGTTTGGATATCTTTAAGATTTAGGTGGAAGCTTAGATAGTTGATTTAAGACCTTTCTTCTTTTCTGATATAGGTATTTAAAACTTTAAATTTCCCTCTAAGTACCGTTTTAATTGCATTCTATAAATTTTGATGTGTTATATTTTTGTCTCCATTCAGTTCAAAATACTTTTTAATTTCCATTGTTATTTCTTTTTTCATCCATAGGTTATATGGAAGTGTGTTGTTTAACTGTGAAATATGTGGGAGTTTCTCAGATTTTTTTTCTTTTGTAGAGATCAAACGAAATTCCACAGTGGTCAGAGAACACACTTATGATTTCAATATTTTTAAAATTGAGACTTGTTTTGTGGCCCATCATATGCCTATTCTAGAGGAATGTTACACGTGCCCTCAAAAAGAATGTATATTCCATAATCGGTATATACATCAGTTAGGTTGAGCTGCTTGATAGTGTTGTTTAAGTCTTCAACTTTGGTGATTTTTTATCTTGTTCTATTAATTATTGAAAGCAAAGTATTCAAATCTCCAATTATTGTTGTTAAAATATTTGTTTTTCTTTTCAATTCTGTCACATTTTGCTTCATGTATTTAGGGATCTATGATTAGGTACATGTACATCTATAATTATTATATCTTCCTGATTACATTGTCCCTTTCATCATCATGAAATGTCCCTCCTTATCTTTATTTTATCTTTTATAATATTTTATAAAAGTATCTTATCTTTTATAATATTTCTTATAATGTCTATTTAGTATGATATCTGTATAATGACTCTAGCACTCTTATGATTACTGTCTTCATGGTATAACTTTTCCATTCCTTTATGTTCAATCTGTTCATGTCATTGAACCTAAGATGTGTCTCTTATCGACAGCTTATAGTTGTGTCTTGCATTTTTATACAGTCTGACCATCTTTGTCTTTTGAGTGGTGTGTTTGGTCCATTCATATTTAACATAACATTGATAGATTAGGATATAATTCTGCATTTTTCTCTTTGCTTTCTATGTGTCTCATGTCTTCTTTGATTCAATATTTTTTGTTTAGGGCCTAATTTTGTGATCTGTGTGTGTAGGTGTACCATTTTCATTGCTCTAGTCATTTTTTACTATATTTTTTAGTTATTTTCTCAGTGGTTGCTCTACTCATTCTAACTTAGCACAATCTACTTCAGAATAACACTAAATTAATTTTGGTAAAATATACAAATTTTGCTCCAATATATCTTCTTTTCTTCTCTCCTCCTTTGTGTTAGTATTCTTATATCTATTACCTTTATATCTGTTATAAATACCACAACACAGTGTTATAATTATTGCTTTCTACAATTTTGTTTTTGAAGTTTTTTAAAAAATGAGATAAATATATTAATAGAATCCTTTTTATTTATCCACACATTTGCCATTTCTGTCACTCTCCATTTCTTCAGTGGATTTGAGCTACTAGATGGCATCACTTCCTTTCAGACTAAAAGACTTTCTTTAGGGGCCGGCCCAGTGGCACAGCAGTTAAGTTCACACATTCTGCTTCGGTGGCCCAGGGTCCACTGGCCCGGATCCCGAGTGGGGACATGGCACCACTCATCAAGCCATGCTTTGGCAAGCATCCTACATATAAAGTAAAGGAAGATGGGCACGGATGTTAGCTCAGAGCCAGTCTTCCTCAGCAGAAAGAGGAGGATTGACGGCAGATGTTAGCTCAGGGCTGATCTTCCTCAAAAAAAAAAAAAAAAGACTTTCTTTAGTATTTCTTGTAAAGTATATCTGTTGACAACTAATTCTCTCCATCTTTGTTTATTTTGATTTTCTTTATTGTGTCCTCATTTTTAAATAATAGCATTGCTATGGATAGAATTATTTTGACAGGTTTTTGCCTTCAGCACTTTGAATATGGCATCTCACTGCCTTCTGAATTCCATTTCATAATGTCAAGGCAGCCACTATTTTTTAATTGTTACACTATACACGATGAGACATTATTCCCTTGCTTCTTTCAAGATTTTCTTTTTGTTTCTCAACAGCTTGACTATGATGCATCTAGTTCTAGAACTCTTTATGTTATTTTTCTTGGGTTTTGTTGCCCTTCTTAGCTGTGTAGATTAACAATTTTCATCAAATATGGGAAATTTTTAGCCATTATTTCTTCAAATGTTATTTCTGCCTCTTTATCTCCTCTCTTTCTGGGACTCCCAGTATACGTATCCTTTATCTTATCTCATAGTTATCTGAGGCTATGTTCATTTTCTTCAATTATTTTTCTCTCTGTTCCTCAGAATGGATAGCTTCTATTGATCTATCTTCAAGTTTACTGATTCTTTTTTCTGCCATGTCAAATCTGCTATTGAACCCCATTAGTTAAATTTTCAATTCACTTACTGTAATTTTCAACTCTAGGATTTCCATTTGGTTCTTTTTTATAATTTCTATCTCCTCATATTTTGTTAAATCACTCATTATACTTTACTTTCGTTCTATAAACATGATTTTGTTTAGGGCTTTGAATATTGTCATCATAGTTGCTTTAAGTCTTTGTAAGAGAAATGCAAAATCTGGGGAAATTCAGAGAGTTTTACTTGACTACTTCTTTTCCTGGGTATGGGTCATACTTTCTTGTTTTCTTACATGTCTTATAGTTTCTTATTGAATATTGGACATTGCAGATGACATGCTGTAACAACTCTAAATTGTTATTTTACTTTCTGAGGGTTTCATCGTTGTTGATTGTTTAGTAACTAGCCTAACTCAGTTATGAAGCATGTCTCAGGCATGATGTCTCTACTAATTTTTCTCTTTTTTTAATTTTTAAGCCTGATTTCCCAGGAATCACTGATGTATTCACATAGCTTAATGTTCAAGCAAAGATTTTTCACAGGTTGTGCTTAAGGACCTCAAGCCATTAAGACTTTCTGCTCTTCTGATGGATCTGTGTGCAGATTGGAGAACACATTCAAATTCCAGGCCATTTTCAAGACTTCCCCGGCTTTTACTTTCCACCAAGCTCTCTTGAGTCTTCTCTATGCATGTGACATTCTATCAGCCAGGAATGTATGGGTGGCTTGGGCCCATTTCTGTCTCTGTTGCACATGCACACAGCCTCTGGTCAACCTGGGACAAGTGGAAAGATTATCAAACCATATGACTGTTTCACTTCCTGGAAATTCCTGTTCAATCCCCAGGTAGTCCACCAGTCCATTGTTTACCCAAAAAGGGAGCGGAGCACAACCTCAGGCTAGCAGAGTTGCTGGTTCTCCCTGTTCACTTGGAGTCAGTGCTTTTTTTATAATAACCACAAAGGGATTCATTCAATAAGAACTTAACCTGCATCATAAAGTTAAATCTAAGTAGTTCATTAGCAATTAACTTAAACAAGGCTGTAATTATGGTGTGGTTTTTTAATAATTTTAAATTCCATTCTAATAATGGATTGATATGGAGTATGAGGCAACTGTTAAAATAGAAATTCTAGATTCAGAATGCCTGAATTTTCACCCCAGCTCTACCATTCCCAACTTTGAAACAACATTGAAAAAATTACATCACTATAAAATGAGACTGACAAAAATAATGTCTAAAAGGTTAAGAGAAGATTAAATGAAATCATATGTCTAAAGCATTTGGCACAGTACCTAGTATGTAGTAAATACCTGCTATAGATTATAAAGCCCTTGGTCATGAATAATTTGGCTCATATTACAGCTCTGGTCCTGATCTTGATCTTCCTCCCCATTCATCATTCCAGCAGTTTCCAGCCTGCATCAACTTTTTGTGTTTTTGAAGGTTTGTTTTCCTCATGTTAATTCCCACTGGGCAGGTCATGTTCCTGATACCAATGCTGATACATCAATAACGAAAAAAAACAAGTATTGCCTGCAATTGCTCAAAGTTCAGTTAACAAAGTATGGGTCTAGTGCCTCATCTGTGCGGAGTTCATCAACTGCATTTCTATTCTTGTATGCTAGTATTTCTTTTTTCTCTTTCCAGATACTTTTGCACCAATATGCACAACTCAGAAAGAAGTTAGAGCTCTCCAATACAAACTGCTTGAATGTTTGTGACCATCTTCTGTGCTATGCCACTGCAGACGGATTGACTCTTACTTAGGTTAATATATTCTTGTTCATACTAAGGGATTTCTCTGAGACTATCCTCCATTCCTTTATTCCATAAAGCTCATTCTTTTTGGTTACTTCCTGCCTCTTGATACAAATATTTATATGATTCAGGATCCATTTGCTCTTGGAGCTGAGCCTAGTCTATCTAACAGAGGGCTTTTCTATTTAACCGTTTCATATTTAATACATATGTGTTTACTTACATTTGCTAAAAAATTCCACCACTTACCAGAATACTGGGTGATGCAGCAGAAAAAATAAAGCACAGCTAATCCAAATTTAAAACTTAATTATTTGGAAGTTTTTATCCACAGAGTTTCTCTTCTAAAATCTATGCAAATTGCATTAAGTAAATGTCTTCTTTGTGTTCTTGTGGGTTTATAACCCAACACAGATGCTGCTAATAATAATACTGCATTATATTTGTTGAGTGCTTACATACTCTAGTCATTATTCTAAGTGCTTTGTATATATTACCTTATTTAAATTCACAGCAACCTATGACTTTGGTACCATTATTATGCAAATTTTACAAACGAGAGAATTATGGCTCAAGAAGACTAAATATCTTGTCCAAGGGCAGAACCAGGAAAAGATCAAGCAAGTTTGATGACTTCAGAGCACTGGCTCTTACCTCCCATACTATACTCTATCCCATAATAAGGGTCAACATTTACAGAGTACTTACTATCTCTTCTCAGTACCATACAGGTATGACTCCTTAATCCTAACCACAGCCCTAGGAAGTTGTAATATCATAATCTCCATTTTAGAAATGGGGAAAATGAGGACAGAAGAATTAAGTAATCCCACAAGGCCACATGATAGGAGTTGGTGGATCCAGGATTATAAACACAGTATATTAAACCCAATAGTATAGAAGCACCTCACAGCACCTGATTCTTGTAGTGTGTTTACATAAGGGAGAGTCCAGAGAATTTTCAAATGTTCTCTCCTACCCCTCCTACCTCACAGAGTGGCAGGAGAGGACTTGAATACAGTTTTCATCTCATGTGTTATCTCCTGTGCACATAATAAGCTACCTAGGCAGATGCCACTTATTCATTTGCATGTGCTAAGCATAGGTTAGCCAAGCAAATTAAACCCAAGGGCCTGCTTTATTAACTTGATCTTGAAGAGAAACTGCATGGATGCAACTCAATGGAGTAAAAAGAAAAAATTACATTTTAAATAAATCAAAATTATTTTCGTCAATTGAGCTATGTATGCATTTATTCACAAATGCTTAACCAAAAGAGCATTAATTACTGAATGAGATTATCAAGTCAAAATACAAATCGAGCCAAAAACAAAACACCAAAAATGCACCCCCATGAGGATTTGAAAAAGTCCTAGAAGAAAAGTACTACCACTGACGATCTACTTATGTTGCTATCGTCCGGTAAAATGTACCAGGAGTAACAATGTACTGTGGTAGAGTTTGAAGATGCCAATGCTTCTTTCTAAAATTGAATTACTCAGCTTTATCATTTGAAACTACAGAATATAATGACATGCTATATAATAGCATATAAGCTTTAAAAGTGAATCATTTTTTTCTTTTTACCTGGTAGAACTGATACCTCAAAATTTCGGAGGTTACCTATGATCAATTTCAGCCTTATTCCAAAAAAAAACCCAAACATGTTATTTAAGTTTTACTTGTTTACATTTAACATTAGTATAAAAATAAGTAAATGTAAATAGAATTAGCTAGAGAAAAAATATAAACTCACTCATTATAACCATAAAATATTAAAGAGCACATCTGCATCAGCTAAAATTTTACATATTTAGAACAATACCCTAAGTCTCCATGGAAAAGTGCTCAAGAATAAATGAAACTTTAAAATATCTAAGAAAGAGTTTTAAGAGCTAATACTGGCTACCAATCATATGTATAAATCTTCCCAAAAATCTAAAAATAAGAATGTGTTAAACAGAATGCACAAAGATGTAGAGAACAGCTCATCAAGCTTTCCTAGCTAGGAAAATGTGGCTTCCCCATACATCACTCAATAAAAAACAGATGGGGGAATATTCGTTGCCAGAAAGAAAGGAAAAATATACAGCATGTTATAATTATGAGCTTTGGATAAACAAAAGGAGGGAGAAGAATATTTTAAAACAAAAAGGCAAAGTTTCTTCCGTGAAAGATCTCTCTCCTGAGTAGGGTAAATTAAGGATAAAATGACATCCTCCCAGAAATGTTATATACTCCTGGAATGGATAACTTTTTTTTATCATCTAGAAACCAGTCCCTTTCTTTTTGTTATAACAACCCGAATCCTCTGTGGTTCAGGGGTACCCTCCAGGCTCTGGGGATGGACTGTGTGATTCATGTTGGTTCAGTCCCTCTAGTCTCATGATCAAATCAGGTCACATCAGGGATGGGCATGTCTCTCAAACTGGTCCAATTTAGAGTAAATCCTAGGGTTTATGCAGAAACTCTGAAAGAACTATGTTCTCATTCACTGGTGTTGAGCATAGAAGGCTGTAGGTCTAAAGCTGCTGACAGCCATACTGACACCACATGAAAGGAGAATGAGACCACCATGCAGGAGAGCAGGCTAAAGAAATAGACAGTGGGTCCTGATGACAACATTTCAGCCCCTTGATCAAACTGCTCCTGAATCAGATGCACCTCTGGAATTTTGAGTCATGTCAGCCAATAAACTCCCTTTTTATCCTAAGCCAATTTGTATTGGATTTTCTAACTATTGACCCTAGAAAAGTCCTTAATAATCAGACTTCAGTCACGAGTACAATGTTGAATAAACCAAAACTAGAGCCACTGCAGTTTACAAAGCAGCTTTTCCACATTCCTTGTCATAGCAACTCTGTGAAGTAGGTGTTACTACTATCCACATTTTACAGATGAGGTTAGCTAGTCTCTTAGTCCATTTGGGCTGCTATAAGAACATACCACTTCCTGCTGTAAGAAACACTACTGGGGGGCTTATAAACAACAGAACTTCACTTCTCATAGTTCTGGAGGCTATAAGTCTGAGATCAGGGTGCCATCATGATGGAGTGAGGGACCTCTTTCAGGTTGTAGACTTCTTGTTGTATTTTCACATGGGTGAAAGGAGGATAGCAAGTTCTCTGGGGCCTCTTCTATAAGGTCATTAATCACATTCATTAGGTTCTGCCCTCATGACCTAATTACCTGCTAAAGACCCCACCTCATTTCATCATATTGGCCATTAGGATCTCAACATATAAATTTGTGGGGGCGGGGGGGGACACAAACATTCAGACCATAGCAAATGATGTGCCCAAGGTTACACAGCTGGTAATTAGCAGCACCCAGGCCTTCTGAATTCAAATCCATTCTTTTCCACTTGTGCTTTTCAACCTCAGGAAAAAAAAAAAGAACAAAAAACGGGATGCTTGGTGCTATGTCAGTTGATACAAAAAAACCATAGTGTAAGTGTAACTTATCTTTCTAGAACTTTAATTATATCCAAATATTTGAGGTAAAGCATATAAGTTAGGTAACATAATTTATAAATAGTCCTATAAAATATTATTGTATTTTAAATCTTAATATAATGTAGAAGAATGTAAACAAGTTTAGAATTCAAATATGAGATCACAATAAAATGTCCGGCTTGCAACTGACCACTTGGGTGTTTAACCCCAAACCAAAAATGTAAGAGCTCTACCCCTTTGCCATTTGGAAGAACATAAAATGCAGCAGTATTTTGAAGCTCAGATGAAAGGACAAATGTGATTGTTTATACGTAAATGAGGTTCTATGAGTAAAATCAATCATTTTCTTTTACATTTAGACACAAAAATATTATAGGTCTCAGAGAATTATTATAATGTCAGAGATTAACTGTCCATAGATGAGTGGTTTTATTTCTGGGCTTTCAATTCTGTTGCACTGATCTTGCTGTTTTGATTACCACAGATTTGTAGCATATTTTCAAGTCAGGGATTATGATATCTCCAGCTTTGTTCTTTTGTCTCAGGATTGCTTTAGTTATTGGGGGTCTTTTGTTGTTCCATAGAAATTTTAGAATTCTTTGTTCTATTTCTGTGAAGAATGTCATTGGGATTCTGATTGGGATTGCATTGAATCTGTAGATTGCTTAAGGTAATATGGATGTTTTAACTATGTTTATTCTTCCAATCCATGACCGTGGAATATCTTTCCATTTCTTTATGTCATCTTTGATTTCCTTCAATAATTTCATAGTTTTCAGTATATAGGTCTTTCACCTCATTGGTTAAGTTTATTCCTATATTTTATTCTTTTTGTTGTGACTGTATATGGCATTGTATTCTTGACTTCTCTTTCTGCCAGTTCATTGTTATTGTACAGAAACACAAATGATTTTTGTAAGTTGATTCTATATCTTGCAACTTTGCTGTAGTGGTTGATTATTTCTAATAGTTTTCTGGTGGATTCTTTAGAGCTTTCTATATATAGAATCACGTAGTCCACAAACAGCAAGAGTTTTATTTCTTTCTTTCCAATTTGGATACCTTTTATTTCTTTTTCTTGACTAATTGCTCTGGCCAAAACCTCCAGTACTATGTTGAACAGGAGTGGCGAGGGTGGGCTCCTGTACTCAGACGGATGGCTTTCAGTTTTTCACCATTAAGTATGATGCGGCTGTGGGTTTGTCATATATGGCTTTTATTACGTTGATGTACTTTCCTACTATACCCATTTTATAGAAAGTTTTTATCATAAATGGATGTTGGATCTTGTCAAATGCTTTTTCTGTGTTTATTGGGATGATCACATAATTTTTATTCCTCATTTTGTTAATATAGTGTATCACATTGATTGATTTGTGGATGTTGAACCATCCCTGTGTCCTTGGTATAAATATCACTTGGTCATGATGTATGATTCTTTTCATGTATTGCTGTACTTGATTAGCCAATTTTTTTCTTAAAGATTGGCACCTGAGCTGAAAACTGTTGCCAAACTTCTTTATTTTTCCCTCCTTCTTCTTCCCAAAGCCCCCCAATACATAGTTGTATATTCTAGTTGTGAGTGCCTCTGGCTGTGCTGTGTGGGATGCCACCTCAGCATGGCCTGATGAGCAGTAACATGTCTGTGCCCAGGATCTGAACCGGTGAAACGCTGGGCCTCCAAAGTGAAGTTCACAAACTTAACCACTCGGCCATGGGGTTGGCCCCAGTGACTAGCCAATATTGTGTTGAGGATTTTTGTATATATGCTTATCAGCTATTTTGGCCTATAATTTTCCTTTTTTATGTTTTCCCTGTCTGGCTTGGTATCAGAATAATGTTGGCCTCATAGAAGGAGTTAGGATGCCCTCCTTCTTCAATTTTTTTGGAATACTTTGAGAACGATAGGTATTAAATCTTTGAATGTTTGGTAGAAGTCACCAAGGAAGACATCTGGTCCTGGACTTTTCTTTTTGGGAGGTTTTTGATTACTGTTTTAATCTCCTTACTTGTGATTGGTCTATTCAGATTCTCTATTTCTTCTTGATTCAGTTTTGGAGGTTGTATGATTCTAAGAATTTATCCATTTCTTTTGAATTATCCAACTTGTTGGTGTATAGTTTTTCATTGTATTCTTTTATAATCCTTTGTATTTCTGTGGCATCCATTATAATTTCTCCAGTTTTATTTATTTGAGCCTTCTCTTTTTTTTCATAGTGAGTCTGGCCAAGGGTTTGTCAATTTTGTTTATCTTCTCAAAGAACCAGCTCTTAGTTTCATCTGTCCTTTCCACTGTCGTTTTGGTCTCTACTTCATTTATTTCTGCTCTAATTTTTACTATTTCCTTCCTTCTGCTGACTTTGGGCTTTGTTTGTTCTTCTTTTTCTAGTTCTATTAGGTGTAGTTTAAGATTGCTTATTTGAGATTTTTCTTCTTTGTTGAGGTAGGCTTGCATTGCTATAAATTTCCCTCATAGAACTGATTTTGCTGCATCCCCATAAGAGCTGGTATGTTGTGTTTTTCATTTGTCTCCAGATATTTTTTGATCTCTCCTTTGATTTCTTCATTGATCCAATGGTTGTTCAGTAGCATTTTGTTTAGTCTCCACATATTTGTGAATTTCACAGCCTTTTTCTTGTAGTTGATTTCTAGTTTCATAGCATTGTGGTCAAAAGAGAGGCTTGTTATTTCAATCTTCTTAAATTTATTGAGGCATGCCTTGTTTCCTACATATAGTCTATCTTTGAGAATTTTCCATGTGCACTTGAGAAGAATGTGTATTCTATTGTTTTTGGATGGAATGTTCTCTATATATATCTCTTAAGTCCATCTGATCTCATACTTCATTTAAGGCCACTGTTTCTTTGTTGACTTTCTGTCTAGAAAATCTATCCATTGATGTAAGCGGGTTGTTGAGGTCCCCTAATATTATTGTGTTGCTGTCAGTTTCTCCCTTTAGGTCTGTTAATACTTGCTTAATACACTATTATGCTCCTGTGTTCGGTGCATATATATATTCATAAGTATTATGTCCTCTTGGAATGTCTCTTTTATCATTATATACTGCCCCTCTCTGTCTCTCTTTTGTCATTTTTATCTTGAAATCTGCTTTGTCTAAGTATGGCAAATCCTGCCTTCTTTTGCTTGCCATTTGCTTTCAGTATCTTCTTCCATCCCTTCATTCTGAGCCTGTGTTTGTCTTTAGAGCTGAGACGTGCTTCCCGGAGGCAGCATATTGTTGGGTCTTCTTTTTTAATCCATCCAGCCTCTCTATGTCTTTTGATAGGTGAACTCAAGCCACTTACATTTAGAGTGATTACTGATATATGAAGGCTTAGTACTGCCATTTTATCTCTTGTTTTCCAGTTGTTCTATATTGTCATTATTTCTTTTCCCTTGTATTTCTGATCACCATTTCAGTTTGGTGGTTTCTCAGTTTTATTGTTATTTATGATTTGTGGCATTGCTTTGATTTTTTGTTTACTGTTCACCATGTGGTTTGTATAAAAGTTCTCATAGATGTTATAGTCCATTTTCTGATAGCCTCTTACCACTATTAGCCTAAGCAGGTTCCATCGCTCTTCCCCCTCTGAGTTATTGTTGTCATAAATTATTCTTTTTTATGTTTTGAGCGTGTGACTAAATTGAAATGTTTATAGTTATTTTTGATGCATGCTTCCCTTTATCTTTTGTTATAATTGTTTGATAATTTTCTGAATTTTCTGCACAGAGCTGCAATTTTCTGATTCTATCTGTCTATCTCCTTGTTCAAGGTTTTGTAAACCTTTGCTTTTTAGTTTCAGATGGGAGGGCTCCTTTCAATGTTTCTTGTAAAGCAGACCTAGTGGTAATGAACTCCCTCAGCTTTTGGTTATCTGGGAAAGATGTCATTTCTCCATCATAGCTGAAGGATAGTTTCACTGGATAGAGTATTCTTGGCTGAAAGTTTTTGTCCTTCAGTATTTTGCATACATCATTCCATTCTCTCCTAGCCTGTAAGGTTTCTGCTCAGAAATCCCCTGAAAGTCAGAGAATAGCTTCTTTGTAGCTTATTTTCTTCTGCCTTGCTGCCTTCAATAGTTTTTCTCTGTTATTTACTTTTGCCAGTTTTAATATTATATGCCTTGGAGAAAGTCTTTGCGCACTGATGTAATTAGGAGTTCTATTGGTTTCATGCACTTGTAAGTCCAGTTTCTTCCCTAGGTTTGGGAAGTTATCAGGTATTATTTCTTTGACCAAGCTCTCTGCTCCTTTCTCCTTCTTTTCTCTCTCTGGAATACCTATAATCCTTATGTTGCTTTTCCTAAGTGAGTCATATATTTCTTGAAAAATTTCTTCATTTTTTAAAAATCTTAGTTCTTCTCCCTCTTCCACCTGAAGCATTGCTATATTTCTATCCTCTAAATCATGAAATCTGTCCTCCATAATATCAGCTCTCTGTTTTGTGGTTTCTAGATTATTTTTTATCTCATTAATTGTGTTCTTCATCTCCAGAATTTCTCTTTGTTTGCTTGGGGACTTTTTTAGAGCTTCAATCTCTTTCATAAAGTATTCCTTCTGCTCATTAATTTTATTCCTGAACTCATTGAATTGTCTTATGAGTTTTCTTGTAACTCATTGAGTTTCTTTATGACAACTACTTTGAATTCTCTGTCATTTAAATTGTAAATTTCTGTGACTTCATTATCAGTTTCTGGAGATTTGTCATTTTCCTTCTTCTCTGAAGTTTTACTGTAGTTCTTCATGGTTTTGATGAATTGATTCTTTGCTGGCACATTTGTGGTAGTAACAAGATGCAAATTCCACCTGCCACCAATGAGGGGGAACAGGAGCTGTGTTTTCTGATCCCATCCTATCTGCTGGAAGTTATGATAGTAGGGCTGCTCTGCATTTGTGCAGCCGGGCCACAGCTTATTGGAAAGATATGCACGCACATGCAGATGGAGCCTCTTTGCTCCACCAGGTTGTTCTCACACATGCAGCACTGCTGCACTCAGTTGGGGACCCCCTGAGCTGCTGCACTAGGCTCGAGGGGAGTGGCACTTTCATTCACTTGTGGGCCAGATCTGCACTCCCAGGAAGCTTGGCTGAGCTGCTGCACTTGGTGAGCTGGGCTTCCCTACAGCCCTGAGCTGCGACCACCTGGTGGGGAGAGTTTCCACAGGTGGGGCCACTGTGGCACAGGGGGTGTTCCCATGGGCCTGGCCACCACTCCGAAAGCAGTCACTCACAGACCAGGCTGTCCCTGCCTCTTATTACAGGCACACAGGCTGCTGTGTGAGGAACCACAACCTAGATTGCTGCTGCCAGGGATAGGGTCAACTCACCCAGTTCCACATCTTCCCAGGGATCTAGTCTACCCACATTCAGATGTAGGCTGTATGGATATCTTAGGTGTCCTGTTGTGCTGTGCAGGGGATCCTCTGTTGATTAAACAATATCCATTTAGTTGTAATTTAGAGGGCAGAGACAAAGGGAACAACTCACTCTGCCATGATTCTGATGTCACCCTACACAAGGTCTTTATAAGATACAGTAGGGTCAGTGTCAGAAAATGAGATGTGATGAAAGAAGGAGAGGTCAGAGTGATGTGAGGTCATGAGCCAAGGAATCCAAGTGGCCTGTAGAAGATTAAAGAGGCAAGGAAACAGATTCTTCCCTAGACCCTCCATAAGGAACACAGAACCACCAACCAATTTTACACTCTGGACTCCAGAACTATAAGATAATGAATTTGTGTTGTTGGGAGTCACTAAGTTTGTAGTAATTTGTTGTAATAAGAACAGGAAACTAATACAGGGTAGCTATAGTTTCTTATTATGACATTTTATAAAAACATAAAAATATAAATATTGAAATATTGAGTAAGACAGGAGGATTTTCCATTGTGAAGGATTGCTGAAAGCTAAATTACAATTGCCTAGTATCTGTTCCCTATCATCTAGTTCACTTTTTGCTAAGCTACTATGTCCCAGTTGACATTCAAAAGTCTATTTTATTTTTCTATGACATAGAACATTTCAAGTCAGAAAATAAAAATTTTAAACACACTTTTAGATCTAAAATATTAAACGCCCATGAATAAATCCAATAAAATATGTACAAGACTCTGCACATGAAACTTTAAAACAGTATTGAAAGAAATTAAAGAAGACATATAAATAGATAAGTCATAACTTTAGATTAGAATACTAATACTATAATGATATCATTTATTCCCCAAACTGATCTAATGCAATCCAAAGAAAAGTACAAAGGAAATTTACAAGATGATTCTAAAATTTATATGGAAATGCAAAGAGCCAAGTATAGCTATAACAATGTTAAAGTAGAATAAAAGGGTAGGAGGACTAGTCTACAGAAGCTCGAGACTTTCAAATAGAACGATGGGATAAACAGAGCCTAGACACAAACTCACACAAATATGTACTTGTGATTTATGACACTAGCGACTTTGCAGAGACAGTCTTTAATAAAAGGTACTAGGACAATCAGTCATCCCTATGGAAAAAAATTTAACTTGACCCCTGCATCATGCCAAACACATCAATCAGAGGAAGATAGATTTATCTGCTAAAGTCAAAAACAATAGAGCTTTTAGAAAATAATGTAGGATAGCATTTTCATGATCTTATATCGGAAAAATGTTTCCTTAATAAAAACCATTTATTATAAAAGAAATGATCCATAAATTGGGCTACATTACAATTAAGAATTACTGTTCATCAAATGACACCTCTAAGGAAGTTAAAAGACAGTCAGAGTGAGACTATTTGCAACATCTATGACCAAGAAAAGGTTTATTCAAAACATATAAAGAGTTCCTTATTAAAATAAATGCCATGGGGATATAATGTACAGCATGGTGACTATAGTTAATAATACTATATTGCATATTTGAAAGTGGCTAAGAGAGTAGATCTTAAAAGTTCTCATCACATGAAAAAATATTTTTGTAACCATGTGTGGTGATGAATGTTAACTAGACTTATTGTGATCATTTGCCAATATATACAAATATTGGACCATTATGTTGCATACCTGAAACTAAGATAATGTAATATACATGTCAATTTTGCCTCAATAAGAAAAAGAGTTCCAGTGAGAAAGGTGTCAAGATGACAGCATACGTGGACTCTGAACTCATCTCCTCCCATGGACACAACAAATTTACAACTACTCTGGGAACAGTTACCCCTGAGAGCAAACTGAAAACTGGATAAAAAGAACCCCTACAACAAGGGACAGTCTTGACTGAGGTGCAAGAGGCAGAAATTCCTTTCTGAAGAGAAAAAAGCCACCTTCACAAGCCGTGGCACTTCATTGCTGATTGGGAGCAATCCTAAGGTATGCAGCCTTCCCTGGAGAAGTGGGGCACCTGAGCAGGGGAGCATTACCACTATAAACATCCTTTGGACTCAGCACAACTGAGACAAGTCTCATAATATCTGGCTTTGCTGGCTACTGATAAAAATGGGCAATACCCCCAGAAATGCTCTTGGATGTAAGGGAGAAAAAGTCAGCTCTTAAAGGGCCCATGCACAAATTCACCAATTTCAGAAAGCAACTTAAAATCACAAGAAAGAAAGGTGCACCATCCTTTGGTGAAAAGACACTCACCTGATAGGCTTTGGGTGCATCTTGGTGAGAGATGACTGAGGGACTGAGACATTGGTGGCAGCCATTATTGTGACCTAGTACAGGCATGCTGACACAGATGCTGGTGGACACCATTGGAGTTTTTCCCCTAGCCTGTTAGCCCAGGGTCAGCCCCACCTACTAGAGCACCAATTTAATCCAGCTTAGCCAGGCCAGGCAGCCCACCCTAGGGACTGGCCCCACCCAACAGCAAGCCCTCAGGCAATGAGTGACCCTGAATAGGCTGGGTGCCTAGATCCTCTGCAGCCAGGCAAGTGGGTCCACCTCTATGGGCCAGGGCATGTGTGAGAAGCAGTGGAGTGTGTGGGACATTAGTGGAGAGTGTGAGGCCTCTGCATCAGGGTGACTGGGTCCACTTCAAGGGGTCAGGCCACATGCACAGGGCAGGAGTGTGTTGACAATGTGTGTGGCCCTGTGCTCAGTGGGTCTTGTCAGCTGCAGAAAATTTGTGCTTCTCAAACAGTCACATAGCGGGTCAGCTCCACCTTCCAAAGCCTGAAAAAGTTTGCTGTTCCAGTGCCTAGGGCCAGCCTCACTCAGCTGCAATCCTAAGAGAGCTGACAATAGCTTTGCAGGCTGGAGACCTACAGCATTTATAAGCCCCTGAGACTAGCAACCACCCACACTGGGGGTCTACACACTTAACAGAAAAACTACAATAGGAATGTGCTATTAGAACTTGTAGCCAACTGTACTGAGTCTCCTCATGCTTGATAAAGTGGTTGAAGGTTCCATAGCAGCCACATGCAGCTGATCATTACAGTGAGCCAGCCAGTGTGATAGCCTAGCCTCCCTGGGCACATGCAGCAAGAGAAACCCTGCCACAACAGAAGGACACACATAGCTCACACAGGGGACACTTCTGGAACATTTGGATCTGGTGATGACAGGGAAGTACACTGCTGGGGCTCATAAGACATCTCTTATATAAGGCCACCTCTCCGAGATGAGAAGACATACCTGACCCATCTAATACATAGATATAAGCACAGAGAAAGAAATAAACTAAGGAGGCAAAGGAATATGTTTCAAGTATGGGAAAAAGACAAAACCCCAGATAAACAACTAAATGAAACAGAAATAAACAATCTACCTGACAATGAGTTAAAAAAAAAAAAAGCCATAAAGGTGCTCACTGATCTTGGGAGAAGAATGGATGAACTCAGTGAGAACTCAGCAAAGGACTGGAAAATGTAAAAAAGAACCAATCATAAATGAAAATTACAGTACTGGAAATGAAAAATTCACTAGAGGGACCCAATAGCAGAGTAGATGATACAGAAGAATGGATCAATGAGCTGGACAAAAGACTAGAGGAAATCATTCCAGCTGAACAGATAAAATAAAAAAGAATTACAAGAACAATGGCAGTAAAAGGGACCTCTGGGAAAATATCGAGTGCACTAACATTCATATTATAGCTGTCCCAAAAGGAGAAGAGAGAGACAAAGGGGCAGAGAATTTATTTGAAGAAATAATAGCTGAAAACTTTCCTAACCTAAGGAAGGAAACAGACATCCAGGTACAGGAAGCACAGAGAGTACCAAAAAGATAAACCCAAAGAGGCCCACATGAGGACACATTATAATTAAAATGTCAAAAATTAAAGATAAAGAGAGAATCTTAAAAGCCCACAAGAGAAAGGCAACAAGTCACATACAAAGGAAACCTCATAAGGCTATCAGCTGACTTCTCAGCAGGAACCTTACAGGCTAGAAGGGAGTGGCACAATACATTTAAAGTGCAGAAAGGAAAAAACCTGCAGCCAAGGACACTCTACCCAGCAAGGTTATCATTCAGAATGGAAGGAGAGATAAAGAGTTTCCCAGACAAGTAAACACTAAAGGAGTTTATCATCAAGAAACCAGTTCTACAAGAAATGCCAAAGAGACTCATTTAAGTGGGAAAGAAAAGACCACAAATAGGAATAAGAAAATTATCCCAAAAAAAGGCAACAAAATCACTGGTAAAGGCAAAAATACAGTAAAGATAGCAGATCAAACACCTATGAAGATAACATGAAAGTCAAAAGAGAAAAGTACTAAAATTACCTATATCCATGATAAGACAGTAACAGATACACACACACACACACACACACGCACACACACACAAAGGTTAAATATGATATCAAAAACATAAAATGTGGGAGGAGAGGAGTAAAAGAGTAGAGCTTTTAGAAAGAGGTCAACCTAAGGAGACCATCAGTTTAATATAGATTGCATATATGTAGGTCAATATATATGAACCTCATGGTAATCACAAACTAGAAACTTACAATAAATGCACAAAAAATTAAGAGAAAGGAACCCAAACATAATAACAAAGAAAGCCATCAAACCATAAGGTAAGAGAGCAAGAGAAGAAGAAAGGAACAGAGAACAACTACTAAAACACCTAGAAAAAAGTAACAAACTGCCAATAAGTATATATTTATCAATACCTACTTTAAATATGAATTGACTAAATGCTCCAATCAAAAGGCATAGGGTGGATGGTTGGATAAATAAAACAAGACCCATATATATGCTGCATTCAAGAGACACACTTCAGACCTAAAAACATTCACAAACTGAAAGTGAAGGGATTGAAAAAGATACTGCATGCAATTGGCAATGAAAAGAAAGCTGAGGTAGCAATACTTACATCAGACAAAATAGACTTTAAAATAAACTGTAACAAGAGACAAAGAACGGCACTACATAATTATAAAGGGAACAATCCAACAAGAGGATCTAACACTTGTAAATATCAATGCTTCCAACATAGGAGCACCTAAATATATAAAGCAATTAACAGACATAAAAGGAGAAATAGACAGTAACTTAATAATAGTAGGGGATTTTAATACCCTTTAATACTTACACCAATGGATAGATCATCCAAACAGAAGATCAATAAGGAAACATTGACCTTAAATGACACATTAGACTAGATGGAATTAGTAGATATACACAGAAGATTCCATTCTAAAACTGCAGAATATATATTTTTTTCAAATGCACATGGAACATTCTCCAGGATAGATCACATATTAGGCCACAAAACAAGTCTCAATGAATTTAAGAAGATTGAAATAACACCAAACATCTTTTCTGACGACAACAGTATGAAACCAGAAATCAACTATAGGAAGAAAACCAGAAAAGACACAAATACATGGACATTAAACAAAATGCTACTGAACAATGATTGGGTCAATGAAGAAATCAAAGGAGAAATCAAAAAATACTTGGAGACAAATGACAATGAAAACTGACATGCCAAATTTTACGGGATACAGCAAAAGCAGCTTTAAGAGGGAAGTCTATAGCAATACAGGCTTACCTCAACAAATAAGAAAAATCTCAAATAAACAATCTAACAGTGCACCTAAAGGAACTGGAAAAATAAGAATAAATAAAGCCCAAAATTTGTAGAAGTAAGGAAATAATAAAAGTCAGAGCAGAAATAAATTAAATAGACACACACAAAAAAGAAAAATCAATGAAACTAAGAACTTGTTCTTTGAAAAGATAAAGAAAATTGACAAACTAGTTAGACTCACTAAGAAAAAAGAAAGAAGGCTCAAATAAATAAAAACAGAAATAAAAGAGGAGAAATTACAATGGACACCTCAGAAATACAAAAGATTGTAAGAGAATACCATGAAAAGCTATATGCCAACAAATTGGATAATCTAGAAGAAATGGATAAATTCTTAGAATCATACAACCTTCCAAAACTGAATCAAGAAGAAATAGAGAATTTGAATAGAGCAATCACTAGTAAAGGGATCAAAACAGTAATCAAAAACTTCCCTAAAAATAAAAGTCCATGACCAGATATCTTCCATGGTGAATTCTACAAAACATTTAAAGACTTACTACCTATCTTTCTGCAACTCTTCCAAAAAATTAAAGGGGAGGAGAAGCTCCCTAACTCATTCTACAAAGCCAACATTATCCTGATACCAAAACCAGACAATTACAACACAAGAAAAGAAAACTACAAGCCAATATCACTGATGAACACTGATGCAAAATCCTCAACAAAATACTAGCAAATAGAATACAACAATACATTAAAAAGATCATACCCCTGATCAAGTGGGATTTAGTCCAGGGATGCAGGGATTGTTCAACATCTGCAAATCCATCAATGTGATAAACCACGTTAATAAAATGAAGAATAAAAATCACATGATCATCTGAATAGATGCAGAGAAACGCATCCATTTATGATAAAAACTCTTAATAAAACTGTTATAGAGGAAAGTATCTCAACAGAATAAAAGCCATGTATGACAAATTCACAGCTAATATCATTCTCAATAGACAAAAACCAAAAGCTATCCCTTTAAGAACAGGAACAAGACAAGGATGCCCACATTCACCACTCTTATTTAACATAGCATTGGAAGTCACAGCCAGAGAAATCGGGCAAGAAAAAGAAATAAAAGCAATCCAAATTGGAAAGGAAGAAGTGAAACTGTCACTATTTACACACGACATGGTTTTATATATAGAAAACTCAAAAGAATCCTCCAAAAAAACTTTGAGAAATAATAAATGAATACTGTAAAGTTGCAGGATACAAAATCAACATACAAAAATCAATTGTGTTTCTATACAATAACAACAAAGTAGCAGAATGAGAAATCAAGAATATAATGTCATTTATAGTTGCAAAAGAAAGTATAAAATATCAAGGAATAAATTTAACCAAAGAGGTGAAAGACCTGTACACTGAAAATTATGAAACATTGTTGAATGAAATTGAAGATGACACAAAGAAATGGAAAGATATTCCCTGCTCTTGGATTGGGAGATAACATAGTTAAAAATCTATGCTTAATAAAGCAATCTACAGATTGAATGCAATCCCTATTAAAGTTCCAATGACATTTTTCACTGAAATAGAACAAAAAATCCTAAAATTTATATGGAACAACAAAAGACCCTAAATAGCCAAAGGAACCCTGAGAAAAAAGAACAAAGATGGAGGTATCACACGCCCTGATTTCAAAATATATTACAAAGCTATAGTAATCAAAACAGCATCGTACTGGCACAAAAACAGATGTGCAGATGAATAGAACATAATTGAGAGCCCAGAAATAAATCCACACATCTATGGACAGGTAATTTTTGACAAGGGAGCCAAGAACATACAATGCAGAAGGAAACTCTCTTTAATAAATGGTGCTGGGAAAACTGGACAGCCACATGCAAAATAATGAAAGTAGACTATTGTCTTATACCATACACAAAAATTAACTCAAAATTGACTGAAGACTTGAATGGAAGACCTGAAACCATGAAACTTCTGCAAGAAAACATAGACAGTATGCTCTTTGATATTGATCTTAGCAGCATAATTTCCAGTACCATGTCTGACTGGGCAAGGGAAACAATAGAAAAAAGTTAACAAATGGGACTATATCAAGCTAAAAAGTTTCTTCACAGCAAATGAAACCATCATCAAAACAAAAAGACATCCTAACAATTGGGAGAAGATATTTGCAAACCACATATCTCATAAGGGGTTAATATCAAAAATATATAAGGAATTTATACATCTCAACAAAAAACAAAACAAACAATCCAATTAAAAAATGGGCAAAAGATCTGAACAGACATATTTCCAAAGAAGATACACATGATAAGATACTCAACATCACTAATCATTAGAGAAATACAAATCAAAACTACAATGAGATATCACCTCAAGCCCATCAGAATGGCTATAATTAACATGACAAGAAATAACAAGTGTTGGAGAGGATGTGGAGAAAAGGGATCTGTCATACACTACTGGTGGAAATGCAAACTGGTACAGCCACTATGGAAATCAGTATCAAGATTCCTCAAAAAGATTAAGAACAGAACTACCATACCATCTAGCTATTCCACTGCTGGATATTTATCCAAAGACTATGAAAACACGAATGAGTAAAGATATATGCACCCCTATGTTAATTGTGGCATTATTCACTCTAGCCAAGATTTGCAAACAACCTAAGTGCCCAAGAAGGGATGAATGTATAAAGAAGATGTGGTATATATACACAATGGAATACTACTCAGCCATAAAAAATGATGAACTCTTGTCATTTGTGACAACATGGGTGGACCTGGAGGGTAGTACATTAAGCAAAATAAGTCAAAGGGAGAAAATCAAACACCATATGATCCCATTCATAAATAGAAGATAAAAACAACAACAAACAAACACATAGATACAGAGATTAGATTAGTGGTTACCAGAGGGGAAGCAGAGAGGGAAGTGGACTTCAGGGGTGACTGGGCACATGTGTATGGTGATGGATGGTAATTAGTCTTTGGGTGGTGAACATGATGTAACCTACACAGAGATTGAAAAATGATGTATACCTGAAATTTATATGATGTTATAAACCATTACCTCAATAAACATAATTAACTAATTAATAGAGAATCTAGACACAAAACTTATACCCTTCACAAAAATTAACAAAATGGATCATAGATGTACATGTAAAATGTAAAACTATACAACTCCAAGAAGACAACAAAGGAGAAAACCTAAATGACCTTGAGTATGGCAATGACTTTTTAGATACAACACCAAAGACAGAATCCATGAAAGAAAGAAATAATAAGCTGGGCTTCACTAAAATTTAAGACTCTGCTTTGTGAAAGACAATGTCAAGAAAATGAGAAGAGAAGCGACAGACTGGGAGAAAATATTTGCAAAAGACACTCAAGATAAAGGACTATTAACCAAAATACACAAAGAACTCTTATAACTCAACAATCAAAACAAACACCTTGATTTAAAAAATGAACCAAAGACCTTCACAGACCTCTCACCAAAGAAGATATACAGACAACAAATAAGCCTATGAAAAGATGCTCCACCTCGTATGTCACCAGGGAAATACAAATTAAAACAACAATAAGATACCACTACACACTTATTAGAATGGCCAAAATTCAGGGGCCGGCCCGGTAACACAGCAGTTAAGTTCATGCGTTCCACTTCAGCAGCCTGGAGTTTGCCAGTTCAGATCCTAGGTGCAGACCTACACACTGCTTATCAAGCCATGCTGTGGCAGTGTCCCACATATAAAGTAAAGAAAGATGGGCACAGATGTTAGCTCAAGGACAATCTTCTTCAGCAAAAAGAGGAGGATTGGTGGTGGATGTTAGCTCAGGGCTAATCTTCCTGAAAAAAAGAAAGAAAGAAAGAATGGCCAAAATTCAGAATATTGACAACACCAAATGCTAGCAAGGATGTGGAATGACAGGAACTCTCATTCATTGCTGGTAGGAACGCAAAATGGCATGGCCACTTTGGAAGACAGTTTGACAGTTTCCTACAAAAGTAAACATATTCTTACCATACAAGCCAGCAGTCGTGCTCCTTGGTATCTACCCAAAGGAGCTGAAAACTTATGTCCACACAAAAACCTGCACAATGATGTTTATAGCAGCTTTATTCATAATTTCCAAAACTTGGAAGCAACCAAGATGTCCTTCAGTAGGTGAAGAGATAAATAAACCATGGTACATCCAGATATGCAATATTATTCAGCACTATAAATAAATGAGCTATCAAGCTGTGAAGAGAAATGGAGGAACCTCAAATGCATATTACTAAGTGAAAGAAGCCAATCTGAAAAAGCTAATACTGCTGTGATTCCAACTATACGACATTCTGGAAAAGGCAAAATTCAGGAGACAGTAAAAGATCAGTGGTTGCCAGTGGTTGGGGGAGGGGAGAAGGGATGAATAGGTGGAACACAGGAGAATTTTAGGGTGGTGAAAATAGTCTGTACAATACTATAGTGATGAAGTCATGTTGTTACACATTCACCCAAACTCAGAGTGTACACCACCAAGAATGAACTGTAAACTATGGGCTTTGGGTGATTATGATGTGTCATGTAGGTTCATCAGTTGTAAAAATGTACCCCTCTGGTGGGGGATGTTGATAATGGGAAGGCTATGTATGGTGGGGTGAGGTGTTTGGGGGTGGCAAAGCCTATATGGGAAATCTCTGTACTTTCTTTTTAATTTTTCTCTGAACCTAAAAGTGCTCTAAAATAAAGTCTTTTTTTAAAAAGCAAACTCAAATGTATCATTAAATGTAATAAATTTTAAAGTAATAAGTTCAATATTAAAATACAGTTCAATTCTTATGATTTTTTTAAATATCTAGTTATAAGAAATTTTTCTTATAAGAAATAATTCTGAAACACATTGAAACCTCTGCCAGTCCGTGTTTCTTACTTAAGGGATAATCCAGATGTTATTTTCTGGGTTTTCTTAATTCTTCATGGCCCTGTCTATAGTGATCCATTAACGTTTATAACTGGACATGGCAGCACACTCTAGTCACTCTGAAGATCTCCTGACCTTCAGGTATATTCCTAGAAGCTCTCATTAAGAAGGTCTCCCTATATCATCTTGATAATCAGAATTAATCACTACAGTCAACATTCTAATACCATATTTACCTCTTCAGCCATGTCACAAGGACAAGAATCGTTAGAGCTCTATTTCTTAGAAATAACTCCCAAAATCGCATCACAAAAATGGCCTGCTAAGACAGGTGCTGCTACTTCTGTGGAAATAATCAACCCATTCCAAAAAAAACTTTACTGGCTTTTCCCTTTCAAATTCTCTCAGATCTCTGAGTCATAGACTACTATATCCCCCACATCGATGGAACCTAAGAGAGCTTTATTTGAAATGCTAAACATTAGAGTGAAAACTTTAGCAAGAGAACTAAATTTTGAAAGTCAATCAATTAATCAATAAAGAAAAGTAAACATATCTGGTTTTTAAGGAGCAATAGTTTCCAGCTACAGCATTTACTCAGTATCCAAATATTCTACATAGAAAACAGGCAAATAAGTCATTAGAATCTGAGTGACTTCACTAAACAATCTATTCTGTAATCACATGTATGTTAAAGTCAAATGTCTTATTGAATAACACATTATATAAATTTGGCAAAACTCTGTCTACTCTTCACACCAGGTGATTACGAATTTTATAAAAAATGAATTTAGTAAGCCACTTCAGGACCTAAAATGATAAAGTGGACAAAATTTAAGAAAAGTTGACTAAAAAAAAGCAATGCATTCCTCTATTTTTACATGTCTGGAAACTTTTAATTATGTGCATGGATAAGTGGTTTTTAGGAAATCATATTTAAGTTTATGAATCACATAAAATAAGTTATTATAACTGAAGTAGTACATAGAAATGTCAGCTCTTGCAATAACTGTAATTGATCAAAAATACATTCTTTCCTCTACTGAATAAGGAATAAGCCACAAAAAAAGAAAAAACACTAATCAGCCAAAAAAGCATAAATTTTTCTTAAGTTAACAGTCTTAGTGAAATTCAAGACTTTTTATCACTTTTCTCCTTTCTCATATTCTCCCACTAAAATGCAAATCTATTGTGGTCAGAGTTAAAGAACACTGAAAAAACAATCCTGATTATAGAATTTGATATATTGTCTGAACTATTTCTTAAGCTTCCAGTCGTAAAAATCAAATCCTTGCTATAAATTTATCTAGGCTTTTTTTCATTATGTGTTTCTCCCACTGCAGGCATAAATATCATTTGGGTCTTCCTTCATGTGTGTTCTTGGGAGGATGGCTTAGTTCCAAAACATTTTTATTCTTTCATAGTAAGCACAGTTTCCAAATGCTATGTAGTCTGGTAAATATAGTATGAAAGATCAGTCAGCACTAATGCAGGTAGCTGAGTTTTACAAGGGAAAAACAGAAAATAAAGTGATGGAGAAAGAATTTGTCCTCTCTCTCTACCTGGAAACACTAGATATTGTGGATTCGAGGGTCCATGAGCAGAAACTTGCAATTTGAAAACTACTTGCATCAATAGAATATTGGTGACACAGAAAACAAATTTCCTTGGCTCAGGATCCACTTGTTACTACCATCTACTTTCTGATTCCTCCATTGTCAAAGAGAGGGAGCAATATGAATATAGATGAATATGTGAATCTGAGCACTGTTCTGTTCAATTATACTTTTAACCGTGAGTGGTTGGTTTCTACATGCAATGAATAAAGAGGAGACTAGCAATCTTATCAATACAATTCATCTCCTCCATCTATGCAAATTCAACCATGCAGATGGAGTCCTGAAGCACATTAGGACCCTCTTTTCATCCAGAAGTAAGGTTATGGGAACCTGATAAGATCCACCTTCAAAAATCTTTAGCCACTCAGCAAATTCTTTTAGGCTCAAGCTTCCTCTCTGGACTTGGTATTCTCATCCTAGTCTGGTTTTCCTGTTTCTTTCCCATTCTCTCTCACTTAGATTCTCTACTTGGAGAGATGACCTAGTTGGTTATCTACTAGATTAAATTTCACTCCTGTCCCCTAGCTACAGCCTGTTGGATCACTGATCTTGGTTTCAGGAGTCCCTCTTGACACACCAAATCCAGCTCGTATAACTCTGACTCCCAACACAAATCTCAACTGAGGTTCTATATTTCTTGGGAGAAAGTGGAGGGTACAAGGATGTGGGAGCAGTCTGTCTCCCTAAGTCAAAAGCAAAATTGATTTAATAATAATGAAAAGTGGAGGGAGATGCTTTGCACATAAGCTTCGATTGTAATATGTGTGTAGTTTTAGAAATAGAAGACTGCCAAGAAAACAAAGGTGGCTTTGAATGGAGGAAATATAATATTACACTTCTATTAAACCATTGCTCCCGCCAGAGCAACCCTACATTGGTCCTTTCATAGAAAATGCTCAAAAATTAATCTCTTTAAGTTTTACAATAAATATATTTAAAGAGAGTTAACACTTCAGATTACAGTTCAAGTAATAACTAGAGTTCAGCAAACTAAAACAATAATCATGTAACAGCTCAAATGGAGTTGAATTCAAATTCTATGATCTAAATCACACCTGAACAGGGGACATTGAAAATAGATACTCTTAAATCACATCCCAAACCTGTTAAATCAGAATCTCCATGGGTCAGGATAAGAAGTATTTTTAATAAGTGGTACCAGTAGTCCCAAAGAAACCTTTGTCAACACCTTCTCTCACAGCGGTCCTTTGTTTCTCCATTTTATCTTGTGTGCCTTGTCTCAAAATGGCCACAACAACAAGCATCAAAATGCCAATTTCAATGAAAATAAACGGAAATCAAACAGAAGTCCTAATATAAATCTACTGATTGTTGTTGATTCTAATTGATTGAGATCTTTTTGCTATCCACTTCCCATTTTACTTCAGCATGGTGTAATACTTAAGGACATAGAAATGGGGAGACGTGTGGTCTGGTTCCAGTGGAGACTCAGTTACACACTAGCTTTGTGACCCAAAGAAACTTTCTCCATGCCTCATTTTCCTCAGCTGAAAAATCCTGAAATAATATTAGTATGCTAATATTAGTATTAGAGTCACTGTCAAGATTAAATTACTAAATACGAGCAAATTGCTATGAACAATTCCTAGCATATAGAAAGCAGTCAAGAATCTGAGTTATAATTAATATTATTGTCATTATAGCATCAGAGTGGCTGTTAAAGAGTTGGAAAGGTACCAGGTTCAAGTAAAAATAAATCAGGCTATAGAATATCACAAATTACTATTTCTTTTCATAGATATTAAAATGTCCTTCTAGTTTAAGTTTATTAGAAACAATAATATTCAAGTGCAAAACTGCTAAACAATGAAGTATAGCATATATATATATACACATATATACTTCCAAGACTAGTAAAGTTAAGCATACAATTTTTAAAAAGTAAAGAAAGTCTTCAGTGGATTTATTTTCATTTTTAAGTTTTTGCGTTAGTCTAGAGAGTTGAACTTCTCAAAAGAATTCCTTGCCCAAGTAAATATGCCCCGTGACACATGAATGATAAATGCATTTCATACTGTGGAAGGTTTTCTTTCCAAAAAACAGTTATCAACTGCTTAAATAAATTCCCACAGGAAAGAAGAAACACCATTCACGTGGTCAAGTTCTGAGTTTCTCGTTTCTGTCATTTAATGGCTCTGTGTTTGTATCTGGCTTTACCATAGGAAAGTTTGATGCACGGAATTGCTTCATAGCTGAGAATAATAGACTCTCTTCTTTCAGATTTATTCTATACAGCATAATTTTCTGGAAAAAAAATGTGCAAAGGTGCTTTGTGGCAACATATATGGAATTGGAGGGGAAATGGTAAAAAGAAAATACTGTCCAAAAAAAAAAAAACCAATGATGACTGGTGTGAAACCCTCTGTCACATAAATTTAGCTTTATTTAAACCCACATGTCACCTACTATTTATAATTTTTCAGGGTCTAAAGGTAAGTAGGGAAACAAAAAGTGAATTTATTAAGTAGGAATATTTTAAATTCATGTACACATGTCAAAAATTTCTTGTGTTAAGATTTGAGGAAGCTTACTCTTTCCCACCCCTCCAAAAAGTGCTGGCTACATGCTATTCTTTTAAATTTTAGACCAATTCTGTGTTTTTACCCTCTACTCTCTTAGGAATGTATAAGTTTTTAAGCTAAAGATACAGAATTCCAGAAATCTTCCAATCTTAGAACTGTAAAGTAAATAGGCTAAACCGGGCTTGTTTCTCAGTCCCTAAAGAATTAATGTGGACTCTTGATTACTGCAAAAGTGCCTCCCTAACTTCCTAAATATCTCCCTCTTTCTCAAAGCTAAGGGTCAGGTAGACACTTCCAAAAGTAGCTCAAGTGTCTTGAGGGACCTTGCCCAAGAAAGGAGGATGCCAAGCAGGGAATTCTACGATAAAAGAGGGCTGGGTCTGAAAACGCATTGCAATAAGTTAGCCATAAACTACGTTGCCTGCATCAGGGACTGGGAAGGTGTGGAGGTCAGGGTGGAAAGGAGAGTGTCCAAGAAGAACCTACTAATACATCACACTGAAGAGACAGTATTCAGACTCCTGCCATGAACGGAGACTTGACATCCAGTCAGTATGAGTAAAAGAAGAAAGAGCCCCAGCTAAATAACAGGTGTGATCCCTTTTCCTCTAAGCCCCATTCTCTTTGCCTAGACCCTCAAGGAACGAGACAGTGGAGTGGTTGGAAGAGGGCCCATGAAGAAAGAATTACTGCTAGTCCTTAATCTCCAGCTCAGGCTGGGCAAGAGCAGGGTTGGGGGCTGTGTGAGGAGAGAGAGGATCTTTGGATTGGGTATGAGATGAAAACTTTGAAGTAGTCTGGGCTGGATATACTCTTGGTATATTACTTAGCTTAATATACTCTTAGTATATTACTTGAAAATTAGAAAACTCTTAGAGCTGAAAGTTACTAAAATGTTATGGGATCTTTCTGAGCAGTCAGCTAGGCGCAGGAAAGAAGATCTGGTGGAGCGTATCCGAAGCTAGAGGCAGGGGGAAGAGGTTGGGGAGGAGTCACTTCCTACTTGTGCACCAAAGTCTAGGCCATTTAATAAACAGCTTACACTTAGAATAAACTCTCATCCACTAATGTAAACTGTTTCTTTATTCTCTGGAAGAGCCCAAACTAAAGAGCTTTGATATTTTTATTTAGACTGGCTATTGTGTAGATAACTTCTTAGATAAATAAGGAGGTAATCTTGTTATAGTTTTCTCCTATCTCCCTCTTTTTAATTCAAACTCTAATCCGAATCAATGAAAGATCATCTGCTGTCATTTTCAGCAGCTTTTTCGGAAATGGGGCAGACAAAACAAATTCCAAGTTTATTTTTTAAGTAACAGAAAACAATAAGTATGGAAACTACAGGTAATCTTAGAATTCATGCATTCCTTACACAGTAACACACCACATAACAACATTCAGTCAACAATGGGACCTCATTTGACAACAGTGGCCTCATAAGATTAGTACCATATAGATTAGGTGTGTAGTAGGCTATACCATCTAGGTTTGTGTAAGTGCACTCACTCATGTTCACACAACCACGAAATTGCCTAAGGATGCATTTCTCAGAACATATCCCTGTTGTTAACCAACGCATGTCTGTATAGAAGCTCATCAGAGGATAGGCTTTGCAATATTTTTTGTAGACATTCACTCCACAGTAAACAACACATTTGTGTCCACTTATCCAGAAGAAAATGTGACTTGGGGAAGAAAAAGTTTTTGCTAGTAAAATTCATATTTAATAAGATTACACATATATTTGATAACTTTGAACTGCATTTTTAGTTCTTGTCTACCACAGCCAAAGGAAAAAATTATTTTCTGCACCAACATTAGACCGTCTCATCATGTATTGTCAAGGGGTTGAAATCTACAGTCTATATACTCAGACACTCAGAAATATGATTTTCTGTATTTTAAATTACTTACCTCATCTTGGCTCTCAAGCTGCTTTTCCAACTTTGCCAACAAACATATCATAGTGACTTTATTGGAAAATAGTCTATTTAGAGTAATTACTCATTTCCAGATTTGTGCTTTCCCTCCAACTCCTTCTTTCCATCATGGCCTCTAGGTACAGATAAATTTAAATTTCCAGTTATCAAAGGGCAGGAAGTATCTGGTCCTTGTGATTTCCTCTGATCGTATAACTTATCTCATTTGGTCTGAGCATTGACCTCTGTTCTCACTGTGTCTGCTAAGATGCACCCTGGCCCGCCTGGTCACTGCATACCCTAAAGCAGTATCCATGGAGAAGTGGTTGCTCCCACTTGGTCTACGTAGAGTTAGGCTCATATGTGCTGCTGATAATCAAGGAACTTTGCTTTGCCTCCAGTCCTGAAATGCCCCCACACACTGTGGCCTCCTTATCCGGATTTCAGTCTCCTTATGACCAATGATTCTCTCAACACTTTCTTTTCCCACTCTCAATCTCTATGGCAATAGTCAAGGTTCTTTGTTATAAGCAACAGAAGTAGATTCTGCCTGAACTTGGGGGGTGGAGATGGGAGAGAAAAGCTACAAAAAGATTTTGCATGACTTAAAGAAACAATTAGAAGGCTATAGAACCAGACTTGATTCTGGGCTTCCAGGAACATAATCCAAAACTATGCCATAGGACTTCCACTTCTGAGTAGCATATTGTAGGTGACAGCAGGCCAGCATTTCCACTGCAGCAGCTAGAAAAAAAAAAAGGATAAATTACAAGAATTATATTCTTAAACACATTATAGAGCTATGAAAACAAAATGACCAAAAAGACTAAAATTCTAGTCCTTCCTAAGTGAGCTGATCATCTTCAGATGTTTTTGTCCATTGGAGGAATTTAAGAGCCAGCTGAGGATCCAGCTTGGATTAGGTAGAGGTATTCTACCAAAGAAAGGGAATCAGTGAAGCCTTTGAAGTTCACATGGACTGGAACAAAGCATTAGAAACTAGAGTAACCCTGAAATCACGATCTGTTTTCCCCCAAGGAATATTTTTTGAGTTTTTTTAGTTTCCAGGCTGGAAACTAAATAAAATCCCCCACATTCTATGGTAGTCAGATGACAAAGTCCACTAGAGTAAGAACGGCTGCCTCAAACACTCCACTGTTCTCCTCCTCAAGAACTTTGCCTGATTTTGAAGCTACTTATAATAGGAAACCAGTGAATTATGCTCAAAAAATCTGAAAGGCACAACTGAACCTCTCAGTTTCTCAGAGTTGAAAAGATGGAGACTTTCCAGGTTTTCAGTCACAAACCTGAGAGGGCAATGCCCAGGGAGTAGGGTCAGAACACGAGTTGCTGAATCTTCCTAAAACTGCAACCCAAAACCAGCCCAGGTCAATCCTGGATTGGATTGAGATGATAGTTCCTCCTACTATCTGCCTAACAGAGTAAAAGAGGTACCATCTCTGGCAGTAATAAAATTATCAAATGGACATTCTGGATCTGAAAAATATAATATCCAAAATTAAGAACTAGTCAGAGGTGCTTAACAGCAAACTAGACAGAGCAAAAGACAGGATTGCTGACTCAAAGATAGGTCAATAGAAAATATGCAACCTGAGGCACAGACAGAGAGAGAGAGAGACCAAAAAAAAGAACACAGGTCATAAAAAACATGTAAGACACAGGCAAAAGCTCTAATGTACATGTAAACTGAAGTCTAAAGAGAGGGGAATGAAAGAAATTGAGGCATAAGTAATATATGAAGAGATAACGGCCAAGACTTTTCCAAAGTGAATAAAAGACAGCCACACACAGATTCAAGAAGCTCAGCAAGGCTAAAGCAAGATAAACACAAGAACAACATACGAGAGTTCATGAAAATCAAACTGCTGAAACCCCAAGACAAAAGAACAACTTAAAAGCAATCAAAAAAAAGAAGACACTTTCTTCAGGAGAGCAAAAGCAAGGCTAACAGCTTTCTCATTGACACTATGGAATGTAGAAGACAATGAAATGGCATCTTTTAAATGCCAAAAGAAAAAATGTTGCTAATCTAGAATTCACTATCCAGCAGAAATATCATCCCAAAATGAAAACAAAATGCAGATATTTTCTACAACCAAATAAGTGAAGAGAATTTGTCACCAAAACACCCACTAAAGGAAATACTATTAAGGCTCAGCTATTTCAGAGAACTTTTTTCTCACTCCTACGGTTTGCTAGGAAATCATTACATTTTTGGAATTTATGTTACAAAAGCAAGATCAGAGGTTTATGTTGCCATCAAATAGTCCATAGTTTCCTTCTAGGGAAAAAAAGGAAAAAGAATCACACAAGCCAATTCGCCTTCTTGGATCACAATCATGGCTTTCTACAGACAAAAATATTGAGCAATGTCTACTTTATTTTTTCATTTTGACATAGTGACAGCAATGAATTAACAGCAATGACAGCAATGAATTTTGTACCTTGTGCACTAAGCATGCAATAAGTAAATAGAGAAATACGTATGATTTCTTGGTTTTCAGTCCGGGGCATTGAAAAAGAAATGAAAGAAAATGTTAATATCCATCTTTAATACAGCTTTTCAGAGTGTAAAATGAATTTTCACATGCATGATGTTATTTAATGCTTACTAACTTCTAGATAAATTAGTCCTATTCAAATTTTATATATAAGAAAAATGTGTCTCCAATGAGTTAAGCAACGTATTGAGAGTATATCTTTTCTCAAGTTGGGTGGGAGAAAAGTTTGGGAGGAACAAAATAAAGAAAGCTTAGCCTCAAAGAGATTAAGTACCTAGATTCAAACCCAGATTTCTTTACCCAAAATTATCAACTCTGTCTACTATCTAAAACAAACAAATAACAAATATATATGTATACATATACACATAAAATATAACAGATAAATATGTGTATATATTTATACACATGTATTATAATATATACACATATAATATATGTGTGTGGTATGTTTATCTATATATTTACTTTCATACATAACAAATATAAATATTTATACTTAAAAATAACCATATATTTTTTAAATGTGATCTTTCACGCAGAGAATAGATAAAAGCAAAACCATCAGAATAAGTTTCTGTCTAGTAATAGACAGCCTTTAGAGTTATACTAATAATGAGGTTAACATCTCTGTGTCATTTTAAAGTATCTAACGCATATTTTTCTTTAATTTCCTATTTTAAGATATTTTAAACAGAAAAGTAATATAACAGACATCTGTGTAACCACAATCAAGTTTAAACAAATATTTTATCATTTTTCTTTTTGTATTTTATCATTTTTCTTCAGTTTGTTCTATTTTAGATTTTAAGAAAATAAATAAATAAATAATTCCTTCATGATTCTTCTCCTTTCCTCCCCATAGCAACTATTCTGAAGTTGGTATGTTTTTATACATTGACTGCATACACATGTATCTATGAACAACTTATACTAATGTTTTGGGTGTTTTTAAACTTTATATAAAAAATTTGCTCTACCAAACCTTTTGTAACTTATTTTCTTAAAAAACAATACGTTGGATATCTATCCATGTTGAATGCATGTAGATCTTGTTCATTCATTTTATTTTTTGTAGTGTTCCACTGTGATAATAAACCACAGTTTATTATTAAACTTATCTTAGATTGATGAACAATCAGATTGTTTGCCATTTTTTGCTATTACAAAAGCACCTATGATGAATATATTTTGTGTGGCTCCTTCTGCAACATCTGAGAGGTCTCTAGGGTAAATACACCTACAACAGACACACTTGCTGAATGTAAGGTGTGTGCATCTTCAACTTCATCAGATATTGATTAATGGCTACCCAATTATGTTATCCCAATTTATGCTCTCAATAGTAATGTTTAACTGAGCACATTTCCCACATCCTCACCAACACTTAGAGTTACCCGACATTATATAATATTTACCATTCTGGAGGACATAAAAGATAATCTCATTATTGTTATAATTTTAGAGGCTTATTTGCCATTTGGATTTCCGTTTTTGTAAATTGCCTATATATGTCCTTTGCCCATTTTTCTTTTAGGCTGTTGATCTTTTCCTTATTGATATGCAGAAATTCTTCTAGAGAATTAATCTATAACTGGTCTAGAGAATAATTCTTTGTTATTTGTATTACAAATATCTTCTCCAATCAAAATAAATAAATAATATGCCACAAGCCTGGACTGATGAGAGAAATCTTACATTTACCACCAAGCACTAGATACTACAATTTTCACTGCTCTAATTTCTCTGCCAGAAACACCATTTTATTCTAGTAGTTAATGCCACCAGTATTACTGCACATCCTATATTAGAAATTTGACCCTATACCACTTCTAATGTCACTTCCAAGAAACAGAAAGAGTTCACTATCACTTCTTTCTGTGCTATCTCCTCAAAATCTTTCACAGTGTGTGTAATGGTGGAACTACAAGAGAAAGTGAGGATCTGGCATTTTCAGCTTTTCTCAGAGAGATCGTCTCTATTCTACTCAAAAAGAGGAGCCTATCCCAAGCAGAAAATAGTTCAGATGCTGTGTGGACTAAACAAGTGACAGATGTCCACCTTATCACCTTTTATTAGCATTAATACTTAAAAGCATCTACAAGCATCCAAACATCTATTAATATATCACACCATGTTAATAAAATAAAGGACACAATTGCATCAATAGACACACAAAAAATTGACAAGATCTAACACCCTTTCATAATAAAAAAGAAAACATTCAACAAACAAGGAGTAGAAGAAAAATTTCTCAACCCAGTTAAGGATATCTACAAAAGACAACATCTAGTTACATGTTTAAAGGTGAAAGATTGAATGCTTTCCCCCTAAGATCAGGAACAAGACAAGGATGTCTGCTTTCACCCCTTCTATTCAACATTGTACTGGAAGTTTTAGCCAGAACACTTAGGCAGCAAAAAATAAATGAAATACATCCAGATTGGAAAGAAAGAAGTTAAACTATCTCTCTTTGCAGTTGCCATAATTTTGTACGTAGAAAATACTAAAATGCACTTGAAAGCTACTAGAACTAAAAAATGAATCCAGCAAAGTGGCAGCATACAAAATCAATATACAAAAATCAGTTCTATTTCTATACACTATCAATGAACAATCCAAAATTGAAATTAAGAAAACAATTTCACTTATGACAGCATCAAAAAGAATAAAATGCTTAGGAATAGAGTCAAATACTTAGGAAGAACAAGCTGAGTACACTAAAAAATACCAAATATTGTTGAAAGAAATTAAAGAAGATCCAAATAAATGAAAAGATACCCCATGTTCATGGATCAGAAAGCTTAATGCTGTTAAGACAGCAATATTCCCCAAATAGATTTACAGATTAACACAGTCCCTATTAAAATCCTAGCTGTGTTTTTTGCAGAAATTGACAAACTTTTCTTAAAATTCATATAGAAATGCAAGGGACACAAACTAGCCAAAATAATCTTGAAAAAAAAGAACAAACTTGGAATATTCACACTTCTCAATCTCAAATTTTACAGCAAAATTACAATAATCAAGACAGTATGGTCCTGGCCTAAGGATAGACATACAGAGTAATGGAATGGAATTGAGAGTTCAGGAATAAATCCATACACTTACAGTCAATTAATTTTTGACAAGGGTGCCCAGACTATTCCAATATGGAAAAAATAATCTTTTCAACAAATAGTGTGGGGACAAATGGATATCCACATGCAAAAGTATGATCTTGGACCCCTATTTTAAATTAAAACAAAAACTAACTCAAAATGGATCACAGACCTAAATGTAAGAACTAAAACTACGAAACTTTTAGAAGACAACATGGAGTAAATATTCATGACCTTGGGTTAGGCAATAGTTTCTTAGATATGACACCAAAAGCACAAGTGACCAAACAAAATTAGATAAATTGAAGTATATCAAAATTTTAAATCTTCTGGCCTGTAGCTGATACCATCAAGAAAGTGAAAAGATAATTCACATAATGAAAGAAAATATTTGCAAATCATGTATCCCATAAGGAACTTGTATGTAAAGAACACTCACAAATCAACAACAAAAAAAACCCGAATAATCCAATTAAAAAGTGGCAAAGGGGGCCAGCCCAGTGGCACAGCAGTTAAGTGCACACGTTCTGCTTCAGTGGCCCAGAGTTCACCGGTTCAGATCCCGGGTGTGGACATGGCACCACTTGGCAAGCCATGCTGTGGCAGGCGTCCCACATATAGAGGAAGATGGGCACGGATGTTAACTCAGGGCCAGTCTTCCTCAGCAAAAGGAGGAGGATTGGCAGCAGATGTTAGCTCAGGGCTAATCTTCCTCAAAAAAAAAAGTGGCAAAGGATTTGAACAGACATTTCTCCAAAGAAGATATACAAATGGCCAAAAAGCACATAAAAAGACACCCACATCATTAATCATTAGGGAAATGTAAATCAAAACTACAGTGAAGTTTTGTCTTTAGAATTCATCTTTACTAGTCTTCAATGGTTATCATAAAAAGACAAACTATAGCAAATGTTGGTAAAGACAGAAAAAAATTGGAACCTTCCACATTCACTCCTGCTAGGAATGTAAAGTTGGTACAGTCATTTTGGAACAGAATTTGGCAGTTCCTCTAGAAGTCAGACATAGAGTTACCGTATGATCCAACAATTCCACTCCAAGATATAGATCCAAGAAAAACGAAAACAAATGTTCACACAAAAATGTGTACACAAATGTTCATAGCAGCTTTATTCATAATAGTCCAAAAGTGAAAACAATCCAAATGTCATCAAGTAATGAATGAGTAAGCAAAATTTGTTGTATTCACAGAATGAAATATTATTCAGTCATACAAAGTAATAAAGTCCTGACACATGATAGAATGTAGATAAACTTTATACTAAGTGGAAGAAGTCAGTCACAAAGGACCACATATTATAGGGTTCCATTTATATGAAATGTCCAGAATAGGAAATGTATAAAAACAGAAAGCAGATTAGTTGCCTCGAACTGGGAGGCAATATGGATGTATATGGAGAGTGACTGCTAATGCATTAGGCATTTCTTTTTAGGGTGATGAAAATGTTCTAAACTTACATTTTGGTGAATGTTGCACAATGCTGTGAATATACTAAAAAAACACTTTAAATAGATGAATTTAATAATATGTGAATTATATCTCAATAAAGATGTTTTTAAAAAAAAAGAAGAGAAAAAGGATGCACTGCACTGAAGAGACAGTGGAATTACGAACCAGAACAGTGGCAATGAATATGGAAAGAAGTATACATGTGTGATAGATTTGATATGGAGGAGAGGGAGAGAGGGGTATCAGAGACAGCTTCCTCTTTCTGGCACAATCAGCCAGGTGTATAGAAGCACCAAGGGCTGAGATAGGGAGATATGGAAGAACAGCCATTGGGGATGCGGAGGGAGAAATGATGATCACAACTTCTATCTGCGACATGTTAATTTTATAGCACATAGAAGACAAGTTAGTGGAAATAACAAGTCGATGGTATGAATTTGGTAGTGTTCAGCAGATAGACAGCACATAAAGGTTATGGAAGTAAATGAGATCAACCAAGGCAAGATTGTAGACATAGAGATGAAAATGGCCCAGGATAAAGCCCAGATGAGCTCCAAAGTTTATAAGCTGAATAAGTGTGAATAATGACTCCTCAATGCCTCTAACAGAACATTTCAGCATTCCTGACAGCCTGTGTGTGTGTCTATATATATACATCTGTTCTTTGGGGTCTCCTTTGAACTAATTGGAACATCTTACACGTTTCCTCATTAATTAATGAGTTAAATAATATCTTTGACAGGTGTTTATTTTATATTTGTATGAAAACCATGATTTTACATTTTCACACAATTTTCCTGCAAACAGACAACACACTACTTAAAATCCTTCCACAGTTTCCCACTGTCCCTCAAATAAGAAACCAAAAATCTTTAAATGAGCAACCGTGTCCTTCAAGATCTGCCCATCCCTCCCGCCTCACCTCTACAAACTCCTCCCCGCCTTCTCTTTTTGCTTTTGCTACTCCAATTATTTCTGGTCTTCAGTTCCTCCAGCCCCCATGCCCATTCTCATCTTAGGTCCTTCACCAGGTCCTCCACCCAGAGTTCTTTGCTCTCTGTCTTTCACCTCTTTACTAGGTATCTCCCAGCCATAATCTGCGTGGTATTCCCTAATTGTTTCTGTCTAAGCCAGGGTCACTTATTCTATGTTCTGTTATGATAGCCCCAGGAAATAGCACAGCTTAGAGATATTTCTGGAATAAATAGATGTGTGAATGAATGTTACATAATTCCAGCTCTGATTGTTGGTTGTATTCTTGAAATTCAAGGAAAGTATGCAAGAGCATCTGCTTTTAAGCTAATGATTTAACTGAGCCAAATGTAATATTTGAAATATACTTTTTTCCTCTAAATTTAATTGCCTCTGTAAATGGCCAAAGGCAAACTTCACCCACAGCACGCATAGTACAGTATATAGCTGCAGAGCCAGATTTCCATTGCCTGTTTCTCATCTTCACTCAATCCTTCAGAAACTGGGTGTAGTTTTCTCTGTCTGAGGGGGAAAGAAGGGGCAAGAGCAGTATGATCTATATCCCCATGCCTTTCGAGAATCAATCAGCCCCCACGGTTTCTGCTAGAAGGGAGGTCTCCCCAAGAGATTTGTGTTCCTGACAGGGGTTCTGCCTCTGCAGGTCAAGAAGTTAGTTCTGACACATTATCAATCATATCACTAGACATCCATTCAGACATTTTATAAAAAGGCAAAACCAGAATCACAGCACAAAAAGTTTCTGCCATATGAAAAGGGCTTTTTCAGACTAGAGTGTCTGTGACTTTGCTGATGAATCAGATCACATCTACCTGCAAGCAGTTTACCTTTTGTGCTCTCTTTACTCCTAGGTGAGGATGGGAGAGTGTGAGTGGGGGAATGGAGATCAACTCAGTCAACATAATGTAAATATATCACAAACAAGAAACTTAAAATATGTCTAAAGATTGATATTCTTCTGTGCTTTTATTGAGTATAAATATCTGTTGACTTACGTATAGACTTTGAATTTTATAATATTGTCATTTTTCTGTATTATGTGGCTTGACTTGTCACAAAACACTATAATGTGGTGTCAGTCCCCACACTACAAAAGCAGATCATATCTGCCAACCTATTTTTTAGGGAGATTGCAAAGTTATTTCCCGAACATCATGGCATCATACTATTGTTTACTTATATTTTAAGTAAACACAAGTTAACTGTAATGATTGACTTAATGGCCTGTGGCCTCCCCTAATGTGTCGCTGACTTGATGAAATGGCAGAACCTCCTCCTTCTTCAATCTTGAGTTTTCCCTGGAGCTTCCACCCACTCCCAGTTTCTTGCTTCTTATGAGTTGAAAGAGACTATTTGTGGGAGGTATGAGAGTCTGGAGTCCATAACACCTAAAACCATCTGACATGTGAGCCATATTTGGGGAGGATGAGGAAGTGTAGTAAATTCTGAAATCCAGTCTCAATTCAAGGGGTAGTGTTGAGATCTAGCAGACATCAGGTGATCAAAATCAAAAGCTATCTGCCCTTACCCACTCCTCCTGCCCTAGCATTCCCAAAATATCTAGCAATAGACCCAATCATAAGTCAAGAAGAGTACAATGAAGTTAGAACTATTTTCTTCCTGTGCATTCTTTACAATCCAACAGACAGTGAAGTATATGCATTAACTCACCTTTCTCAATTCCCACTTCCTCGCATGCAGCATTATTCCCTCCTTCTTGTAGGTTCTTATAGCTCTTTGTCTCCACTAGAGTACTGATCACATCCTAGTGAGGCCGGCCGTACATGATTTTGTCTCTCTCTCTCCCTAGACTATGATTCTTTTAAAGGTAGGAAACAGGTATTATTTTTCTTAGTATTCTCAAGCAAAAGTCCAGGGCTTAGCATATAGTAAATAGACAATGGATGGTTTTAGAATAGATAAATAAATTAAACTAGTTCTTTCAATCCAGAAGCAGTTTAGCAAATTACTAAAGCCAACACATTCATTCTGGACCAGAGAGCTGACATCAGATATCATGTTAGAATTTCTCCTTTGACTTTGCTAGATGTGCATCTGAGCCAGATCCCTGGTCTGATATTTTGGTATCCATGAGAAACCAGAATTCTAACCAATGAAACAGGCATTCTTTATATCACAGTAGAGCTTCTAGCTACAAATGTCTACCTGCTATTCAACTCTGGTGAGGTAGCCTGGACTGTGTAGAAATCTGAAATCTAATCTCCTGTATTTTCTTACAACCTAGACCAAAGCCAGGCCTTAGTGGACATATTTATTCAAAGAAGCAAATATCTATGGAGTGTCTTCTAAGTAGAAGATGCTCTGTTAGATAGCTCCACCTTGATCCTTTTCCCTTGGTCCTAAATCTGGAGTCCTTCAGCTCTCCAAAGATGAAGCCCTTTCTCAAACAAACACATTCCTGGCCCCAAAGTTTACTCATAAAAATAAATAAGAAATAAGGGAGTAATCTCTGCTCCACCTTTCTATCTCTCCTAGTTTTGTGACCTTTTACTCCTACCAATGAAGGTCTCATCCCCTGAGCTTGGAAATAATGATAATGATTTCCCTTTATGGTTTTCTCCTACCTGGGGTAGAGTAAAGGGCCAAGGGCACAGGTTCAAGGCAATCAGAAACAAATACCATGGTGATGTTTTAGAAATGAATTAAAGATTATAAATATTTATTTTATGATAACATAGTTTATAGTGATGCCACCTAGTAAAGCCTTTTCTTTGGGAATACCATTGAAAGGAAAAGAAGGAGGGAGGGAAGAAAAAATGAAAGAAGAAAGATATTAAAACCCATTATTATTGTCATCTTTGTCTTCCAATGCTTTAGAAATTAAGAAGGGAGGTGACTGATTTGATTTGGTTTCATTTGGCTTTTGTTTTAATATTTACTGACATAACTATTAGCAGTTTCTGGGAGAAGGATGAGCACTTAAGAAACTGCACCAGTGATTGCATGTAATACAATGAGCCAAAAACTGTAGAAAAGTATCCGAGTAGCCTAAAATAAGAAGCTGGTAGTTTTAGAGGATTCAATTTCCAGATCTTCCATGTCATTTGAACTTTTTCCTAAAATTATTCTCTAGGGGCTGATTCACCACTTCCACAATATTCTGCCCCCTCTTTTTAACAGACAGGCACCTTTCTTACTGTCTTGTATCCTACTATGGTGTATCAACCCAGTGTGTAGAAGAGTTATAGTTGCCAAACAAAAGTACAATTCAAAATCTTGGTGTTAGAACCAAGAAAGTGAATGAGACATGAACAACTGTATAGGAAATCCTTTTGCCAATCAAGTGGTCTCTAACCCTTTGCTTTTAAAAAAGTTAAAGAGGAATCTGATTGAGTTATCAGCTAATAAGTCACTAAAAATTATTTTAATGATAGATCACTATGTGATTTTTGGCATATAACTTGGAAGGAGTTTATTTCAGGTGTCTATTTTTGCCTAACAAACAATCCTAAAACTTAGTGGCTTTAAACAAGAATTTAATATTTCTAATTCTGTAGGATAGAAATTTGGGCTAGGCTTAGCTGAGTAGTTCTTCTTGTAATAACAATTGGGATCATTCATTCAGCTGCTTTCAGTTGCTGAGCAAACTGAGATAAAAAGTTCAAGGAGGCTTCACTCGCAAGTCTGGTGCCTCTGGCCTCTCCCTGTGACTCCATGTGGGCCTTCCACCAGTATAGCGGACTAAGAACTTCTTACATGATGACCTGCTTCAAGAGAGAAATAGTAGCTTCCAGGCCTCTTAAATGCTAGGCCTGGAACTCTCACAGTGTCACTTCCTCCAAATTCAATTGCTCAGTGCAAATTACAGCACCAACCTCAAGACGAGATAGAAGAAATAGATTTGACTTCTTGTTAGGTGAAGTAGGATGCAAGTACCTGCCAGGAAGGAACTAACGGCAGGCATCTTGGAGACTCTTTACCACAGAGTTCCAAGACTTACATGACATTGCTGTAACACAACTGTTTCCATTCCCATATACTTTTCATGCACTTTTTTAGGAATATAGAGTGCCTACTACATGTCTGGCACTGGTCAAAGCATAGAGGATACGATAGTGAGCAAAAGTATACTCATTTTGAGCCTACATTCTGGAGGGAAGTAACAGAAAAGATAACCATATTTTGTAAGAAAAGATACTTTATAAATGTCATCCATTATTGTGGACTCTGAGGTGATAATTTAAAACAATACATCAGTCATTTAACTGAACTTTGCACCATGGCCACAACTACAGTGCACTAGGAACTCTTAGAATAAATTTATATATTACATTAGGTTCATGTGGTCAAATAAAAGGCTTATTTTCAATGTTTCAGTTATAGGAAAGCCTAGAATCACAGATTGGAATGAATTTCTATTTCTAGCTCATTATTCTAATAAAAGCATATGGTTTTATACAGAAGAAAACGACTCCTGCTGTTTGAAGACTAAGAGATGACAGGATTATAAAAAGTTCTGTCTGAGAGTGGTTTTCAGAAATTTGATGAGGAATTTCCTGTACAGTCTGGAGTGGAAAGATTAGGCTAATGTCCTGGTCTTTGCAAGCTAAGTAATCTTTTCTTACTACTAAAAACACTTCTGCTTTGTTATAGATAGTACAGAAAACTCTTACTATATTATATTATGTAATACATAATTCTTATAAAAATTTGTTACACATATATATGTTTATATAGATAACTATTAATGTTTCAATGCTGAAGCAATCTACCTAAATGGGAATTAATAGCTAGGTATGAGAGTTCCAGATCATATCAGTGTGTCAGTGAGCCATTGTGTTGTCATCCCAACATCTACACCCTAAACACAGCAATCCCTCTTGACAGCCCAATTAACGGGGTCCACATAGTGATCTCCCATGAGTCATGCTTGTACAATGAGACCATTCCATTGACCACTTTTGGTTGGAGCAGGCTTAGGCACCTGATCCAGTCTGGGACAATTAGTTAAGATTGGGGCTGAGAGAAAGAAGTTAGTCTTCCTTGATGGAACTAGACTACCTACAAGTGAAGCATGGGTACTGTGGGTTGGCATCTTCTGCCTACCACACTTGATCCAGCAAAGCAGAGAACCCATTCTACAAAGAGAGAGAAAGAAGAATGTCACAGATACAGAGTCTAGTAAGTAAGGATCTTCCTGGCTTTTTAGTAACTAGAACCAGTCCCTTCATGCCCTTGAGTTCTATGAAAAACCTTAATAAATTCTCCTAATAAATTCTCTTCTTCTCTTTCAGCTACCACAATCATATGAATGTTAGAGTTCAAGGAGACAAGTCATAGGTGAAGAACTGGAGCACACCAGAACTAGGTAGAACTAGAAAGGAGAAAATAAGAAATGAGGGTCAACAGCAAGGTAGGTGGCCCATGATAAAATAGAAATATATGTGCCAAGTAGACAAGTCAAAAATTAATCCTAGATTGTCACTCATACACTGTGACATTCCTTCTGTGTGGCCTGGACGAATCAGTACCTAACAAGTGACCAAGAGGGGACACATGATGTCTCTCTCCTTTGTATCGTCTAATCATTTTCTCTCCAAGGGCCTTTTGTCTCAATCTCAAAACAATATCAACAACAATAAAAAACTTGTTTTTTGGGAAAAAAAAAAGGAAAAATTTTCATTCCTCCTTTCTCAATCAAACAAATTTTTTAAAAGACCGCACTCCTGCCTCTTCTTGCCCTTACTCAGTCAAGTGGCTTTTTCCCTCTCCAGTTTGTCAAGGATGTTTTCTCGAACATTCTCTAGTCCTCAGGCTCCCTCATTAACTGTGTGACTTTGTTCCCAGAGAACTGTACGTAACCAATGTCTCTCCAATCTATTCCCCCCTCTGTATTTCCTCTCCAACAGCCCTAGCTCACGCTCCCCTCTTCTACTGAGACCAACGTAACAGCCTCCTAATTGGTCTCCCTCCTCCTAGCCTTTCCTCTTTCCAATCCATTCCTTACAATACCACTAGAACTGTCTCCTAAAAACACAAATTTAAAGACCGTTTACATCTTCATGTTGCCATAGATTAAATCTATACTTCTTAATTTGGCTGTCAGATCACTTTCAATCTTACCCCAACTTATTTTTACCAATTTTATCTTCCAAAAACCCATCCCCATGTACCATCCCCTACATTATAATGCCATAATCTCAACACACCACCTTTCATGCTTTTGTGCCTTTTTATGCTGTTCCCTTTGTCTAACATGCATTTTTCCTTCATACATACCATCTCTTCACTCTATGTCTCATGAATTTTTTGAAACTCTCTTCTGTGAAATTTTACTTATGTTTTTAGCTGCTACTATAGCTTATGACAGAAATATTTGTTTGTGATGCCAATAGAGCACTAGCCACACTATACAGTGTGGTTTATACAATCCTTCTACTGGACTGTAAACCCTTGGAAGCCAGAAGCAATGCATTATTAATGTTCATATCTCTAATGCCTAAAAACATCACTTTAAAAATGAAATAAATGTTTATCAAATCATATTAAATTATTAAATAGTTAACCTGCAGGTAAAAATGACATTTCTATTCCCTATGACACACATTAACATGGAAATGTTTTCATTTTCAAAATAATAAGCCAACAAAGTTGTTTATTTATTCATTCATTCAATAATTGATTCATTCTATTCCCTCAAACATATAATTCAATTGTGCAGCAGTATCTTCAAACTTCTTAACACAACAATTTTTATTTAAATAGTGAACAACAGTTCCAGGGCTGGCAGTAGTCAACACTCCCAGCTGAGTATTTCTGTTTAAATGGATATTGCAGTACAATAACAAAATGCAGTACAACAAGCAAAATAACAACGCTGATATTTTTAAATATCTGCATTTTATTTTAAACTACACAGATTTCATAAATAAACCAGAAATTAAATGTTTAATACATTTCAAATCCAAAAGAGTATAAGCTTATTACAAAACATGTCTATTTTGAAAATGTTTATTAGCAGATGAAATTAATTCTTACTCAAAATATAGTAAACGTTACATTAAGAGGAAGAAAAATTAGTCATAAACAATTTACTATTGTCTAAAATATGAAAATATTCATGTTATAAAACAAATTAGCTAGCATATTTTAGAAAGAATCAAAACTTAGTGAAAAAAGGCTTACTGCAAAATAATTCTCTTTCCAAAAGTATTAAGGGAGGGATACAAGGATGAGTGGAACAATCTAAGACAATAGATTTTACACCTAAATGATTTTCCACCTTGAGAAATTGTCACCTGCTCCAATTTTGTGATTTATTGAGTTCTTCCAATCGCTTCCTAGGTCCAAGTTGTCTGGAATAATATTCTGAATGTTAGCAGTTGTATGAAGTTAGTATAGCTTTAATGTTTCTGCCAAACGTCATTACCTCATTTCTCAAAACTGAGCTATGGAAATAGCTGGAATCATTATATACAGACCTTTGATGACCTCAAATAAAGAAATGAGAAAAGCAAAGACATGACAGCTAGTGAAACTCTTCTGTGCTTTGTGATTCAAATTATATCAATATGACTTACCAAATCTACCAACATTTGCTCAATTTGAGATGTGAGGCCATATTATGGACAAGAAAATGATTAGATGTTTATATGGCCCAGATTTTGTGATTCTGTTAGCCAATGGATTGCTTCATTTTAACCCATGAAAAGTCAACCAGCCACACAGACACAGCCAGGACATGAGCCAGAGATCTAAAAATGATCAAAGAATCTCATTGTTGTCCAATTTGAGACAGAGTGAAAAAAAGTTCAGAGACCATGTCTAGTACCATACTGGTACCCCTCACTTCCCCTACTTCTGCCCCTCCAGAAACTGCATATGATTTTATGTATGTGAATCTGTGCATTGATGTTCTCATATATACATTCAATCCTCATTATGCACAGATTCCACAACTGTGAATTCGTCTACTTTCTAAAATTTACTTATAACCACCAAATCAATATTTCCATCACTTTTGCGATAATGCACGGACATGCTCAAAGCAGCAAAATATTTGAGTTGCCCAAAGCACCCGTTCCCCACTGAGGTCAATCAAGGCAATGCTCTGCCTTCTTGTTTCACTGTAATAGAGAGAGGATGGAGATGGTAGGGGCAGTGCAGAATAGTGTGAGAAGCTCCAGCTCTGGAGCTAGAATCTTGAATGGGATTTGAAGCTCAACTCTGGCACCTGTTAGTGGAGCAACCTCAGGCAAGTCACTCAACATTTCTGAACTTTGTTTTCCCTTTTGTAAAATAAAGAGAATAGAATCCACCAGCATGTGTTGTTTTTAGGATTAAAGATTCTACACTATGTGAGATATATATATATATTTCCCCTAGGAGCTGATTCAATGTTTGTGCTGATTCAGTGTTTGCAGCAACTTTATAGAACATAGCTACCTCAAGTATCAAGAATCCACTGTATCTAGACATTAGTGATAAGATTCTGAGGCATCCCAGTGACTTAAGTTTCCACCCTGAAAGGAATGAAAGATGATTCTTACCACAGGCTTTATATGCATGTATTTTTATATACACTTCAATATGATTACATTGCTTGCCAATTTCACTGCAGAAATTCTTGTGCTTGTTAGCTTTTTATAATAAGTCAAATTCCCTCTTTATTTGCTATATGAGATTGTTTATCAAATCATTCAGGCCATGCAGAAGAGTTGGCTGTGTAAGCTACTCATTGACTGATGTATTTCTCTTAATAATATTACTATATAATATTTATGACACGTTCAAGTCTTTTGCAAAAGTAATAGACAATTATTAAAAAAGCAGTTTATAGCAGTATCTGGTCTCACAACAGATTTTTCCATCTGGCTAACTGCCGCACTTGTCTTAGGAATAAGCAAAAGTACTGAAACTGCTGAATTAAATCAGGGATTTGTCTACCTTGATTGAACAGAAAAATAGCACTTTTAAATTAGTGACAAACTATGTATTCTTGATATATAAAGAACTCATAATTCATAATAATATTATTAAATATATTTTACAAGGACAAAAGATTGGGGAAAAACCACTTAAAAGGCAAATAAATGGCCAATAAGCACATGAAAAGATGTTCAACATCATTAGACATTAGAGAAATGTAGAATAAATCACCATGAGCTACCATTACACACTCACTAGAATGACTAACATTACAAAGATTATACCAGTGTCAATGGGGACATGGAAAAACTAGAACTCTCATACATTGCTAATGAGAATGTAAAACGGCACAATTACTTTAGAAAACAGTGTGGCACTTTCTTATAGGGTAAATATACACTTATCATATACACAGCAAATCAACTCCCAGGTAGTTACCTAAGAAAAATGAAAACATGTGTCCACACAAAGACTTTGACATACATGTTCATGTTATGCATAATAACCAAAAACTAGAAACAACTCAAATGTGAACAAGTGAATGAATAACCAAATTGTGGAATAGCCATACAATGGAATACTAATCAATTAAAAAAAGGAATGAACTACTGAAATACACAACACGAATGAATCTTAAAACCATGATGCTGAATGATATAAACAAAAGAACACATACTGATTGCATTCATATGAAATTCTAGAGAAGACAAAACAAGTCTATAACAACAGAAAGCAGATCAGTGTTTGCCAGAAGCCAAGAGGGTGGGAGAAAAGAATACTGCAAAGGATCATGAGGGAACTTTGGGGGTTATGCAAATGTCCTCTAGCTTGGTTACACAACCATAGAAATTTATCAAAACTCATTGAACTGTACATTTAAAATGGCTGTATGCAAATTATACCTCAATACAGTTAGTTAAGAATTATACGTTGCTGCTAATTGTCACTCAATAAAAGAGAACTGAGGGGCCGGCCTAGTGGTGTAGTGGTTAGGTTCACATGCTCCACTTCTGCAGCCCAGGGTTTGCAGGTTTGGATCCTGGGCGTGGACCTATGCACCACTCATCAAGCCATGCTGAGACAGAGTCCACATACAAAATAGAGGAAGATTAGCATAGATGTTAGTTCAGGGACAATCCTCCTCACCAGAAAAAAAAAAAAAGAGAGAGAGAGAGTTAGGAAAAAAAGAAGAGCTAGAGGATGGAGGAGAAGGGAAAATTAAATAATCTGTGGAGAAGAAATAGGAAGAAAATAGATAAAGACAGAAGAAGAGGTTGAGGTAATGTGGTTTGCAAAGCCTTCATAATCTTGGGAGCTTTTACCAGCAGAAATAAACATAAAAATAACATGGTGAAATAAGCAACTGATCCTTGTCTGCCATTTAATGCTCTGACTTTTGGATAAATTAATAAATTTTGTACAGTTTCCTTCAAATAAATAGTCTAATATCAATATATGCTTTATTTTCATTATTTACCTGCTAGTAGTAGAATCAGTATAACTGGTGTAACTTTCAATTACTCTGTCTGTAAGGACCAAAAATAAAACAGTACCTACTCAGATAGAGTAGCAACTCAAATCCCAGACCAGTTGGGTAGATTTTTACCCATTTTTTAAAAGTTGATTATCATTCACTAAAGAATTTATTAACTGAATCAACAAATATATACCAGCATGTACCATGTTCAGACTTTGAAGTAGATTCTGAGGATGCAAAGGTGACCAAAGCATTGACCCTTCCCCATGAGCATGCTCAACTGAGACAGAGGCAGACATATACAGAGATCACTATAAGGTTATGTCCTCAATTATTATGCATATCAGAATCACCTGGGCAACTGCTACAATTGCAATTCTTGGTCCTGCATCCAGAGATTCTAATTTGCTCAGTCTGGGTGGGGGCCTGAGAACTCCGTATTTAGTGTCTTGCAGGTGATTCTGATGAACACCAAAACTTGAGACACTGACATAAAATTTTATGGGAGCACCAAGGATTACCCAAGCCAACTAGGACAGCCAGTACAAAGGAAGTACTATGCGAGCTGGTTAAAGAAGAAGGAATCGGAGTTAGCAGACAAAGGCCAGGTGGAGGGTTAGATTCCCAAAAAGGTGAGAACTATATAAATAAATTAAGTTAAAGTAACTTAAAAGACAAGAAGTAGAAGGAGTGGGGACTATCAGACTCAAATAATGGAGAGTTTTAAATTAGTGATTCTGAGAGGAGTTAGTTTGACCTGAGACCAGCTGGCCATCACAGGGCCAGTTGCCCAGCTTTTCTTATCATTAGTGATTTCTCTGGTCTTACCCCATGTCTGTAAACCAGACCAACACAAGAAAAATCTAAGTGGTAGGTAGCCAATAGAAATATCTTCAGACTCATCGGTTCACTTTACAGACTTACACTGGACTTCTCAACTTGGCCCTGCCTTCTGTTCCATTTCTGATCTCCTAGATTCTCAACCTTTTGCTCATTCTTCTGTTCTGAACTGCAGTTCTGTCCCTCTAGTCTAATCAAGAATATAGGTGGGGTAATCATCTCTCTTGAACAGGGCTTGTCCTCAACCTCTGTCATCTCTTACTCCTCGTGTGACTGAGGTCCCCGTGATGCACCCCAGAGATTACCTTCTGCCAACAGATCTGCATCCCCTTCTCCTGACGGAGGTTTGGACATGCAGGTGACTGTAACTAGAAAATCTTTTAAATTTGAAGATGTAAATCCTTAGAAACACTTACACAAAGCCTTTCTTTTCATTGGTCACTGTGTTCTACCTAGTAAGCTATTGAGTCTCTTAGTGTTTAAAGGGAGTTCTGCACATACCTCACATGGAAGGCATTTATTTCAGCTGGGATCAATCGTAATTAATTTAAAACACAGACTGAATTTTATGATCCTTTGAACAGTTGAGAAAAAAATATCAATCTTAACCTGAGATGTCGTAAAAAAATACACACAAGATAGGTGCTTTTCAGCTTTTCTTAGTCAACATAATGTTGACTTAAAGTGTCTGTTTGAAGGATTGGTGGGGGGTTTTTAGCTTTTAATCCTTTTCAGAGTATGCTCCAAAGAAGAGTACTATTTTTAAGCTGGTGGATGACAGAAAACATGTTCTATTAACTAATGGCTAGTACCTAAAGCAGTTTTGTGAGACATGTAGGTTTATGGGTGCTTAAACTTAGCTTGAAAAATCTTCCTAGGGGGCATTATGCTGATTATCCTTGCAGTTTACTAAATACCTAGTTATATCAACAATGACTCATAACTTCAGAGTACACTGTCAACCCACATCTTTCTTCCTCCTGACCTTGATTCTTTCATAAAGCCTTCTCTAACCTCCATCTCCACCAAAAGAACATCTTTCCGTCTCTGAAACCCTCCAACCCCTTTATTTGTACTTTTCCTTTCACATTATGTCTTCTAATTTAGGATCCTAGGTAGACTATCAACACAGGGGAAAAAAGCAAGCAGAAAAAATCAGAACCCAGATAAAAGCAATAGGATGGGACACAAAATCTGAATTAATCTAAACACGATTGCTTCTCAGCCTTTTGGCTAAGATCAAGTGAATTATCTAAACACCAGAATAGAATCTCTTGAATCCCACATATGAGAAGAGGGATTGCTCCCAACCCCTCTAACAATGTATTCTTCCACTGACCTGTATTATAGACAGCATGATTCTTAAAATGGCATAACTGACAAGGATTTGCTGAAAACGACAAGACGCCTAGGTTGCCATACAATCCATAAAATGCAGAAGTTGCCCTTTTTGCTGATTCTACCTCAAAAGTAGGAGAACAGCTAAGAAACTCCATTCAAGAGTGCATTTAGGAGATGCAAAACAAATGCTTGGATGGGTATTAAAAACATTAATAAGTATCAGCAGATTTAGACTTTCACAAGCTTAGTAGCTCTTGCTATCATTATAAATCTAATTTTAGGATGTTCATAGCCATCATAAAATCATAAAACAATAGGAATTTTCAAGAAGCCTCTGATAAAGAGAATTTAGTTTGGGTAGCCTCAAGCTTAGTAGGGAAAAACCGAGTCAAAATTTATTTTGTTATAACTGTATCCTCCAAGTAGATAACTTTCCCAAGGGCAAGAACAACTTGCATCTGGAGTAGCTAAAAGAGGGAAATAAACCCTGTGTCATTTTAGCTTGGAGCTCCCTCATCATCCTACTGTGCGTATCCCTTCAGCCACACCATCCCACACACCTGACAGCTCAAGTTGTCATGGAGATTTTGTTGCAGCAGCTTTTAGTCATGACATTTGGTTTTCATCCATTCTGTATGTGGTTTTAGAACTAATATTCTAGAGTCCCAGCTAGTTAGGTAACAGAAAATGATGAAAAGATTTAGCAAGAGGTATGAAAAAAGCTCAAGCACTGGGACCAGAAGTTTCACTAGACCAGACTTTGAAGCCAGATTTCTAGTACTGTCCTTCCTGTTTATTCAGTCAGAACTATTAGGAAAATGTCCATCCTTGTGGTAATAGTACTTGAGATTCAATAGTAACTAAATCCAGAAACTGTGACATAATCTGAGATCATTTGGGGTTTGGAGGGAAAGCTGCTGTTTCTTTCCCTTTCTTCAATTCAACTTTTGCATTTTTTTTAAATGATAACCAGAAAATATATCCAGCCCATTTCAATTATTTTATAGCTATTTAATATGGCTCTAATACACGAAGAAATTACAGTCTAGTAGAAGAGAGAACACATAAATATCAGTGTTTGAAATACTACCAAAAGTATGATATGTGAAATATAAATGACGAAATACACTGTAATTACAAATGTACTTAAAATAACTGTAATAGGTAGGCAGAGGACAAGGGTCACTCCTGGGTAGGTAGATTCTCATGCTTAAGCAAGTGTTGAAAGATAATGCAAATGTTTTATACCGAAGACCTTTGGCTTGGTGGGAGAGGAGGGGAAGCATCATGGGATTAAAGAAAACAACATAAATAAAATTACTCAGGCTAACAGTCCCGTAAATATATATGAGAATCATGAAAAGTACAGATGAGCCATAACACTAGTTTTGTGTTATATATTTCTGAAAATTAAAACAAGTTGGAGGTCACAGAGTTGAAACCAAGTTAGTGGGTCTGAACTTCAGTCAGTCAGTTACAGAAAGCACTACAGTAGTGGTTAAAAGCCTAGACACGCCCCCTTTACCCTTCCACCGCTCCCCCTCCCATATCTGGGGTTTGACTCTTGACCTTGTGTCTCACAAGCTATAAGATTTGGGTGTGTTGCTGAATTCTGTGAGGCTCAATGTTCTTCACAGTTAAATGATAATACTAGCTACCTCAAAGGATTCTTGTGAGGATTAATTAAGTCTATCCATGTAAACTGCTTAAAACTGTGCCTAATACATGGTAAGCCCTCCATAATTGCTAGCTATTAGAATTGAGCTTAAAGTAATATAACCAAAGTGAACAATATAAACCAAAGATTTAGGAAGGGGTAAAAATGCATCAAAGAAGGGTGACTGTAAGAAATGAGACCAATAAAGAGAATACCACCAATTTCTTAAATGTGTGGTGATTAAGGGCTAAACTAAGGTAGAAGCAGTGGGAAAATACAGAAAGGAAAAGATGTCAGAAACATTCCAAAAGGTAAATTTGTCAGGAGTTGGGGATTGATTGTCTCTGGGAGACAATGAAAAGGAATGAATCAAGGATGGCTCCAAGATTTCATTACTAGGGAAATAGAACCTCCTTTATAAAAGTCAGGAAATAAATTAGGAGAGTGAGAGATAATTTGAATGAAAAGATCAGGAGTTCAGTCTTAAGCGTGATGAGTTTGAGGGGTTTATAAAACATCCAGGTGGAAATATCCACCACCCTGACAATGCAGAACTGGAGCTTATGAAAGAGAGGGCTAGAGAGATGTGAAAACCATCAGCTTAAAGGTGACAGGATAGAATATGGGTGGGCAGGGTGTTAGATGAAATGGAAAAAAAAAAGGGATATGGGATATGACTTTGGAAAATGCCAATCTTTGACAGGGAGGAAAAAGAGTAACTAACATTTTCAGAGAAGGAACAATCTGGGGTAAGAAGGGAGCACTCTTCCAGAGGCCAAAGAATGAAAGTTTCCAAGAAGTATGCTTTAGTTATCAAGACAATGCTAAGGAAGTGAAAGATGATCATTATTAATAAAAGTTGTTGTAATTATCCTCTGGAAGCTCATTGGTGATTCTTGAGAACACATTCAAAAAAAAGAGAATAGGGAAGGCAGATTGCAAGGACTGAAGGAATAAGTCATGAAGGCATCAAGTATAGACCAAGCTTTTAAGACATAAAACGGTTGACCACAAAAGAGAATAGACAGTAGTCTTAAATAAACAGAAGGACCAACAGGTGATTAGTTTGGGTTTGGATTTTTTTTTTATTGTTTTAAGGCAAAGGTAAAGGGGTGATATGCTCCGGCACATCCCATTGAGAACAGAAGCTCAATCAATCAGAGCAGATGCTGGCTGGCAGGTCACATCAGTGCAGAAAAGCCGAATGAGCCCTGTTTTTAAGGAATGGGAGACCTGAGCATATCTATAGGAAGAAGAGAAAGAGTCAGTAAAGAGGCAGAGAGATTATAACATAGAGACGGAGGAGATCATTGAACAATTTATGGGAAAGGTTAAAAAACAGGTATCGAGAGCACAAATGACAATTTAGTCATGGAAAGAGAAGAGATACATTTTCCCCATACAACAGAAAAAGAGGTGAAGATACAGAAGAATATGAGGTTATGGGGAAAGAGTGACAACAGAGATATCTGAGGACAAAGGGAAAAATCTTGCTGGAGCTCATGTTGGATGACATGTACAGAAGGAGCAAGGGTCATCTCCTAGAGTGAGGGAGATGTTATAGGATTGGAAGTTGAAATGTGTAGAAAATCTAAAACAGCTGCCATGAGGAATGCAATGAGAATTTAACAAGCAAAGAATAAAGAAAGTTGCATTCTTTACTGACAAGTAGCATTAAGAGCCCGGATGAGGTTAGATAGCATGAATTTGCAGTGGACCAAGTGTGCACATTTTCGTGACTTTCTATAACACTACACAGGTTACATCATCTTGTCACTTCATCAATTGTTCCTCAATGAATACTTTCCTTTTCAATTTTTTTCCAATATACTTTTAAATGAATCCAGAAATGAGTTAAAAATCCACAATATTTGTTTAAAATCTATATAGCATAATTCAAGAAAGATAAATTATATTTAACCCAATATAGCATGTTTAATTTTGCCTCTAACTACAATTCTTATCCTCACAATATTATGTTAATGAATCATTAAATAATTATTCTTGTCTACTCAAGTAAGATTATATAAAATATGCTCATAAAATTACCACAATAAATCAAAAATAAAATCCAATTATTTAATATACTGATATTCATATTTTATTCCAGGGGTTTGGCAAACTACAGCCCGCAAGCTAAATCCAGCCCACCATCTGTTTTTGTACATGCTATGAGCCAAGAATGATTTTTACATTTTTAAATGGTTGAAAAAAATCAAAAGAAGAGTATTTCATGATGTGAAAAATTACATGAAATTCAAATTTCAGTGTCCATAAATAGTTTTATTGGAACACTTCTATGCTCATTATTTACACATAGTCTGTGGCTACTTTTGCATTGCAAGGGCAGCAGTGAGTAGTTGCAACAGACACCATATGGTTCACAAAGCCTAAAATATTTACTATCTGGCCCTTTGCAAAAAAGGTTTGAGGACCCCTGTCTTATTCACCCATTTAACCAACATTTATTGAGCACTTCCTGTGCATCAGGTGCTATGCTTGGAAAATAGAAAGATGAAAAAGGGACACAGTTCCTACCCTCAAGGAGATTACAATATCTCAATGGTGATAAGTTAATGCCACTTTAATGATTTTTTAAATTTATCAGATCTGATTAATGCCGTCACAGCAGTGGACCCTTAAGGCACTGCATCCCCCTTACATATTTTCCAGAAGAGACAACAAAAAGTTTACAGGTGGAAGTGGCCTATTCACAATCACACACCTCATAAGTAATAAAGTGGAAGCTAGAACCCAAATCTTCTGATGCTGGCCCATTGCGCCACCTCACATCCCTAACATCAGTACAGTGGGGATGATTTATTGAGTCACTAGGTCTATGTGAGAAGTGATAAAGATAATGTGAATAAATATTTAAATACGGAAGCTTTTAAAGCTATCAAAACTACACAAACACCACTACAAAGTAATCAGGAAGAATGACATATAAACAGTTAATGAAAGACGGAATGTGAAAGAGTACAAATAAATGGCTACAGTGGTCCATTTCAGAAAAGATGACAGTTCAGTGAGGGTGTTAAGTAAGATTTTGTGAAGAGGACAGCATTGTGCTCAGCCCAGAGGGATGAGTTAGCAAGGCTTCACAAACAAATATAGGAAATGATCAATATTTTGCTTATGATTTCATTTAGCAAAATATCAGTTATCCATTCCTCAAAATCATTCTCCTAGCTCCCATTGTTTGGTTGCAATTTATCTACAGAATCATATCAAAGTTAAAATATGTGCACCTGTACTCCACCTCTGGTAGTACCGAGAGGCCAGACGGACAGGCTGCACTTGGTCCCCTGACACACAGTGGGCACTAATCACTTCATTCCTGCACTTTTTCCTGGAAGGCAGGACCAGCCTGGTCTCTCCACAGCTCTGCAGGCAGTACTACAGAAGTTACAAACTGTCTCACAGCTCTGGACATTAAAGAAATTAGGTAGTCAATACTATATTGTACTTCAGAAGAATTTGTTGAAAAAATGCATATTATGGAGTCAATTTCTCTGGGAATGTACCAATTTGGCTTATTTTGTATGGATTTTTATTTTATTTTTATTGATTTATTGATTTATTTTTTGAGGAAGATTAGCCCTGAGCTAACATCCGCTGCTAATCCTCCTCTTTCTGCTGAGAAAGGCTGGCCCTGGGAAAACACCCACGCCCATTTCCCTCCACTCTACATGTGGGATGGCCTGACAAGCAGTGTGTAGGTCCACACCAAGGATCCAAACCAGCAAACCCCAGGCTGCTGAAGCAGAAGGTGTGAACTTAACCACTGCACCACTGCAGCTGGCCCCCAATTTGGTTTAATTTGATCTATTTATGGGAAGCAAAATTATTTCCAACTAAATACATGCACTCTTCGCTAGAAATGAAATTTATAATTACTCAGAGTTGAAATACCTTGAGGCAGATTCTGATGGCAACTTCACGTATATTCAGGCTTGGAATGTATTACAGGATTCTAATTACTCTGTATCTGAAGGTAAATTTAGGGAATTGTTTATCATTATTCTCTCAGACTGTCCTTGGACTTACTATTCCTCGCCATGTCTTCATCAGTGATCAGCATTTCTAATGCCAATCAGGATATTTTGACTCTTTTTGACATGGATCCCATCCAAATAGTACATTCCCTGCTTTCCTAATTCACTCTGATTTAGCATAGTAGTAAAGGGACTCCAGATTTAGGAGTGATTCATTATTCCTAACCAAATAAAAAGTGAGAATGATGCTATGATCTAAAATCTCAATAAGTTCAAATATCCCGTAAGTTCTCTGTCCTTTATCTGTAGGAGATAACTTCTACTAATGCAATTTATCGTGACAGATTATATCTTCTTCAGCAACATCAAATATTTAATAATATAGCTGAAAATGAAGATTCAAATTCAATACAAGTATATCGCTGTATTGAGTTTATAATCTCATTCAACATCATTGGTACCAAATGTCGGAGTAGTTACTTGATTACTGAAGAAAATTTCAGTCTCCTCCATGCCCACCTTGCCTTGCACATACCTTATGTGCAGTAAACATCTTTCGAATGAGTGAGTGAAGGCAAGATCATCACTGTACAAAATCTATACTTTTCCAGATGATAAAGAGAAGTCTATTTTCTGTCAATACCCAAAAGTTATAGAACAGATCGGCTACATTACCAACGAACATTAAAATTATTTTGCTAAGTTATTATAATTATTCTATTATCTGGAATGCTCACCACATATCTATTCAAATTTAATAAATGAATAAGTTCACAGCAATATTTTATTTCTTTTAACTTGTTCTCCTTCTGGGCTGTGCTCTTCTGGAATCAAAGCACTGTGTGAGATCTATACTGGATTGCCACTTGGTGTCACTGGGCTTTTTTATGGTTTAAATTTGAATATATTAGTAACTCACTTCCTAAATGAAATTAGGAGCTCTTCTTTATTATTTTAAAAATAATTTCATTATGAAATGTTACAAATAAGCAGATAATTACAGGGAATCATATAATGAACACCAAACTCCATGAAGTCTTAACATTTTTGCCATATTTTATTCATATTTTTAAGTAATTCATGTTACCAATAGAGCTGCAGTGTCCCGCAATCCTGTTCTCTCTCCCTCCTTAAGAGAGAACTTTTATTAGAATTTGGTTTTGTCCTTTTCCAGACACATTGTCATATGACTGCAGTATATATATCCCTAGACATCACATAGTTTTGCTATTCATTCTCAAGAAGAGTTGAAAGAAAAGCAGAAAAGCTGGATGCCTGTGAGAGTCTCCGTGCGCTGCATTTCTCCCTCATGGCTACCCTCCAAAACCACGGTGAGCTTCAAAAGGGAGACAGTTGATTAAAAGCTTCAGAGGAGTTTGGGGCTGTGATGGTAGAAAGGACCCATGCTCTCTTCTTGGCAGAGGTCTGAAGAAGCAAGTGCGGTCCTAAGATTTCCCCTAGCGTAGAAGCAAGAGGCTGGCTGGGGGCATGTGGGAGAGTGACTCCTACTCCCCGACCAGGTCACCTGCAGTTCTGGAGTGATATGGGAAAGCAGCCAAATTTCCCCAACTCCCAGGGACTAGGAACTAGAGGACTTAAGGACTTTCTGGTTAGGCAAGAGCACTAGAATGCACGAACCAGAGACTACTCAGAATGCTGACTATTCAGGGGATGAAAGTCTAGAGGATGAGAGTGCCCAGATGGCAGATGGCACAAGTTCTTCTCAACAGATAAGAGACTGGACAGATGCTAACAACCAGTGGTCAAATGTGCTCCCCAATGCCATTAGGTAGAGTTAAAACTAAAGCCAATGGGTTTAAATGTAAAATCATTGTGCTTACCCAGAATGCACTAAGATTATGTGTTCTTCCATAAAGAACTGAAACAGAGATTATCACTTACTGACAACACTCAAAAATTACTAGTAAAGGCTGTTAAAGGGACATTAAACTTACAGAGCACAAATATTTGAATTATTTTTACACCATAAGAATTTACCTCAAATAAGTAAAATATAAATAATATTTTCATTAATTTCAAAATCACAAATCAATTAGAAACTATAAGCAAGACTGACTTTCTTTCTATATTTCCAGTATTGGCAGCCTACAGAAGAAATCCTTAAACCTGGAGTCAGAACTGTAAATTGAATCCTGGTGCTGCAGTGGCTGCTATGTGAGTTTGAATAAGTCACTTAGACTCTGAGTCTCAGTTTCTATAGAAATGGTATCTATCCCACAACATTGTTGAAAGAATGGTTTTTATTCAACAAATTCTTCAGCCTACTGTATGCTAAGCATTGACTATAGATATTGAAAATAGAATTTTTAAAACATTGATCCCTGTCTTCATTGAATTCAGAGTCTGGTGGGAAAACAGTAGATAGCAAAGATTTATAAAGTCATGTAGTACTTTCTATAGATGAAGTTATGGGGAGAAACAAATGGAAAAGAAGCACAAAAGAGGGAGCTTAAAGCAGTGGGTTAAGAGTGCATAAGATCCAGAAAGGTTAAGTTTGAGAAGATTCTTAAAAGACAAGATTCATACCACACCACTGCATCACCCATAAAAATCAATTAAAATTCTTAGATAAAAATTAGAAAAGATTAATTTGCTCTAAATTGATATATAAATTAATCAAGGCCTATGTCTATATAAAATAAACTCAATTTAGGGGCCAGCCCAGTGGCATAGTGGTTAAGTTCATGTGCTCTGCTTCAGCGGCCTGGGGCTCACAGGTTTGTATCCCAGGCACAGACCTAGCACCACTTGTCAAGCCATGCTGTGGCAGCATCCCACATAAAATAGAAGAAGATTGGCACAGATGTTAGCTCAGTAACAATCTTCCTCAAGCAAAAAAAAGAAAAGAGGAAGATTGGCAACAGATGTTAGCCCAGGGCCAATCTTCCTCACCAAAAAAAAAAAAAAAAAAAAAAACCATTATTTTTCAAAATAAAATAAAAATAAATAAATAAATAAATTCAATTTAAAGTTTCATTCAAAATCACACAGTTGATGGTGGAATTAAAATTAGGCCAATAAAATTCAACCAGACCAAGAAAATGCCAGCTGATGTGGCACCTCCTATATGCCTAGCAATGTTAAAAGAAAAGCAGGTATTAACAGAAATTTATGATTCATATTTTTACCCTCGAGGAATTACACTATTCCAGTCAGCAAGATTTATATACGTAAAATTATTCAAAATGTAAAATAAGTTTGGATTCAACACAATGCCAAAAAGACATTATATAACACAGCTGGTCTGAAAGCAAAGAGAAACAGGGCTGTCTGGATTTACTGAGGAAGATTTTAAGGAAAATGTGGCACCAAGAATAGGATTTATCAGCTATAAATAAGTCAAGAGAAAGGAGGCTGGCATTCCAAGTAATTGACATGGTGAAGACACAAAATAGATGCGCATGGAATATGGATGACAGAAAATACAATGGATCAACTTGAGTAGATTTAGGCCCTGAGGATCAGGAATTTGAATTATCATAGACATATCCTTAATGCCAAAGAAAGAAGAACCCCTGAACTCTAGTTTAGTAATATTTTCATTAAACCATGGAATCAACTCTTTTTCTCTCTACCAAAATTAGATGCTTAAGTCCACAACAAAAAATGAGAGAAAGAAAGAAAAGAGCCCTACAGTATTCCCCAAGAGAAATGTAACACAGAAAGGGTCAATCTAGAATACAGTGGCAGATTTCTCTGGAACACTACCCTCCCTAGTTACCCTTCAGATAAACTCCACAAAGAGCATTTTGACACAAAAACTTGTCTCATTATGGCTAAATTGTGCATACCATATTTGAAAAAAGTATATTTCCATAAAAACATTTTGTAATGAACACACTCTTTTGATATCATGACAACATTCTCAGGCCAAGATGTTTTTCTTCCTTCCCAACTAACAGATTTATCTGCTATTAGGGATACATTAATAGAATGTTGTATATTATATGGGTTATATGTAAATTTTAATTAGACCACTTTGTGAAAATGTTTTAACTTAATTCATTAGTAAAGCTTTCCATCCCTAAAAATTAAACCATGCATCCACTCTGAATGAAATTCCCAAGCAATAGAAATAAAGAGCTGGCTCCTACAATATTTGGGGAGAATGCTTTCTAGAACTAAAGGGAAACTCCAGCAAAGACCAAAAGTCAGAGAGTTCCAGACTTCTAACTAACTGAAAATGTCTTTGAGGATCACACATCTGGAATGAATTCCAAGTGATTCCCAGGAAAAGTGGAGATTTACAACTTCAAATGAAACCATAAACAAAAGTTAGCAGTTGTAAACAATTTAAATCTGAAGTTGTTCAACATACACCCTTGAAACTGAATTTGTGGCTTGTTTCCAAATCAACAAAGCAAAGCAAACCTAAAGGCATAGTAATATCAATAGGTCAAAACTCTACCAGATTTTCTGAATTATTTTCTATCATAAATTAGACAATTTGGCACAAGAGTTATCAAATGTTAAAAAAGTTTTATTGGAAATTCTTTTCATGATTTAATTTCACTAGCAGCAAAAGCATCTCTACCAAATCCCTCTTAAATTCTTTTTTAATGTTCCAGAGAATAAAACACTCACCATGGCAGTCTTGCTCTTTTTTGTGGATTACAAACATATTACCAGCTCCTCTTTCTATATTTGAAATCTCAGTTAGTGACAGTGATCCAGTCAACTCTGTCATCCAGATTAGAAATCTCTTTTTTACCTTGCTCTTCTTCATCTCTTCATTTAACTGGTCATCAAGTACCAAAATGTGAGGGTAATCTGCCAACATTTACCATCTTATTGATCAGTCAACCACCTGATTTTGCCTGCCCAGGCTAATGAGGTTTGTGCCCCCTTTTCTGACAGAGTTCCATGAACTTTTTCCCCCCAAAGCCACATAATTGAAAGGGATGACTTTCCCAAATAGATTTAACACTAGACCTTCAGAATTCTGAGGTCTTTTTGCCTTTAATATTTAAATAATATGGCTTTTAGGCCCTATTTTATGTATTTCTTAGGCCATTTGGACTATAAAAAAGAAACTCACAAGAGTTCCTACAAGATGGCAAACTTCTACTAGCTGCTGGTTCCCTCCCCAAACCAATTCTGTTGATGCCACAGAAATAAAGTGCATTAATCTGAAGAACTAAAGGAAAGACTGTGAGGAACCCCTACAGAGAGAGGGGAAAATTGTGGACTTGGTGTAGGGTAGGCAGCACACAGCTGTGTGGGCAGAAGGCTTGGCACACAGCACAGGTATAAGTTTAGGGAAATTTGTCTGGTTTTGCTCTTTACTCACCGCCACATTAACCTGCTTGATGTCACAATGGGGCTGAAAAACCACAGCACCAGCCCAACACCACAGGAGAAACATTAAAACAGTCTTCTAAGTCCAAATGAGAAGCATAACAGATAAAACTGAAAGTTCCAGGAAATCCTCTCCTCTGTCTCTTCCCCTCCATACCCGAAGGAATAGTGATGGAAGTCAAAGGAGAAAAACTCTCTAGCGAAAGCATGTAATAACAATCATAGGGGCCGACCCCATGGCCGAGTGTTTAAGTTCGCTCACTCCGCTTCAGCGGCCCAGGGTTTCACCGGTTCAGACCCTGGGTGCAGACATGGAGTCCCTCAGTCAGGCCATGGTGAGGTGGCGTCCCACAGGCCACAACTAGAAGGACCCACAACTAAAAAATATACAACTATGTACTGGGGGGATTTGGGGGGGGGGAGCAGAAAAAAAAAAAGATTGGCGACAGGTGTTAGCTCAGGTGCCAATCTTTAAAAAAAAAAATAATAATAATAATCATAAAGAGGGCAAGAGGAAACTTTTAGAGGTGATGGATATGTTTGTGGCACAGATTGAGGTACTGGTTTCTCAGATGTATACTTCTCTCCAAACTCATCAAGTTGTATAAATTAAATATATACAGCTTTATATACGTCAATCATACCTCAATAAAGTGATTTTAAAAAAAGAAGAAGAAGAAAGCAGTAACCCAGGACATATGGAGAAACAGATTACCCACAAAGGAAAACGAATAAGCTTGACATCAGACTTTTCACCAACTACACTGTAGGAATGATGATAATGGAGTACTTTTCTCACAGTGTTGAAAGAAAATAATTTTAATTCTAAAACTGTATGTCTAGTCAAACTATCATTTAAATATAAGATTGCAATGAAGATATACTCATACATGCAAGGCCTCAAGAAACTTTTTACACAAAGCTTTTTAGAAGCTCTCTTGGAAGTAGTATTTTAAAAAGAAGAGAAATAAATCATGAAAGATGAGGTACTGTAAGATATATGGAAACAGATAAATAAGTAATTCAGTAAAGTTTAGAGAGTTTTTTTAAGTGACAGAAATATATAAAAGTATATTTAAAACAATCGAGAACCAAAATTCTGGGCACCACTAACAAAGGAGTGGAATGGGAGAAGGTATAGAGAAGAACGATGGAAGATGCAAGTGTGCTAAAGTATCATCTATTACAGGAAGAGAGTTATATAGATAGTGATAATTTTAAGTCATTAATACAAAAAAATAAAATTAATATGGATCTTAATATATTAAGCATAATCACTAGAAAAATGAAATGAAGGGTTTCAAACTATCAAAAGAAGATTAATCCAACAGAACACAGGGAAAGACAAAAAAAGAAACCTACTTATAATAATCCAAACAGAACAAAAACCACTAATATGGCAGAAATATGTTATATTAGAATAAAAATACAAATGTAAATGGGTTAACCTAACAAATCAAAATACACTGAACATCAGGTTACATTTTATTATAAATTCATCAAAATGTCATCAAAGATATAATTTTTTAAAGAATGCAGAAAGCTTAAAATAAAGGTATTTTTAAAAATACATCAGGCCTGTCAGAACTAAAAGAAGGTCACAGCAGCAATTTTAATGTAAGACAAAATTTAAATCAAGAGGAGTTATCAATTACAAGGGATGAAGAGAAATATTATATACTACTAAAATGAACAAGATCAAGAATATATACTGATCATGAACACGTATGCATCTAACAAAGAAGCCTCCAAATATATAAAAAAAATACTGACAGAACTACTGGTAGAAATGGATAAGTCAACAATTATGCTTATAATTTTGACATAGCCCTGCAATAAACTGATAAAATAAACCAATAAAAGAAATAAGTAAAAGTATAGAAGCTTTGAATAACACCTAGTTGACATAAATCAATATATTTTCAGAGAATTAACATCCAACAGGCATTGCATTAGTCAGTTCAGGCTGTCATAACAAAATACCACAGACTGTGTGGGTTAAAACAGCAGACATTTATTTTCTAACAGTTCTGGAGGGTGGAAGTCCAAGTTGTCAGCAAATTTGGTTTCTGGTGAGAGCTCTCTTCCTGACTTGTAGACAGCCACTTTCTCACTGTGTCTTCACATGGCTCTTCTTCTGTGTGTGTTGGGGAGAGACTGAGTGCTGGTGTCTTATGAGGACACCAGTCCTATGGGATTAGGTCCCACCTTAATGACCTCATTTAACCTCAATTACCTCCCTAAAGTCCCTGTCTATAAATACAGTCAGACTGGGGGTTATGGCTTTAACATACTAATTGGAGGCGTGATATAATTCAGCCTACAACAGGTATGAAATATACATTCTTTTTTAATACACATGGAATATTTTAATTAATCTATAGTATTTTGGGCCAAAAGGAAATCTATCAACATAACCCCAAATAGTCAACCTCATAAAACTAAATTCTCTATTGGCAATTCAATACAGTTAGAAATTATCATCAGAATGATGGCTAAAATAAAGTCCTGTGTGTCTCTTGAATAATATATTCTTAAATAATCTTTTGGTTAAGGAACTAATAAAGAAAATTTTAAAATACTTAAAACACCACATAGCAATATTTGTGTGATGCAAGAAAAGCTGTAATTAGAGAGAAGTTTACACCTTTAAAAGTATTTATCAGAAAATAAATAATAAACTATACATTCACCTTCAGAAATTAGAAAAGGAAGAGATCAAACTCAAAGAAAAAAGATAGGAGGAAACAACCAAAGCAAAGTTGCTGATCAATTAAATAGAAAACAACAAATAAAATAAGAGAATAAGAGAGAAAAGAGTAACAAAACCAAAAGCTGATTCTTTCAAAAGATTAATAGTATAGACAAATCTCTAGCAAGATATATCAAGAAAGAGTAAGATGATGTAGCTGAACAAATACAGAATGGAAAGAGAAATAAAACTACAAACATAACAGCAATAAAAATATTAATAATACAATATTATGTATAGTAATGTCTATAATGTGCCATATACTAATTATATGGCATATAGTATATTAAATACAAGTAAATTTAACAACCTAAACACAGTGAATAAATTTATGAAAAATTTAAAATGTCAAACTGTGTGCAAGAAGAAATAGAAAATATGAATAGAATAATAACCTTTAAAGACATTGACATAGTCATCAAATACTCCTCTCAGAAAAATCAAAAAGCCCAAACCCATATAGCTTGATAGGTGAGTTTCTACCAAAAGTTTAAGAGTAGATGATTCTCAGGGAAAGCTATCTAATTAATTTAATGAGGCTGGTATAACCTTATTTCAAATTGATATAAGAATGAGAAGAGAAAATTATAAGACATTTCCCGTATCAATATAAATGAGAAAATCTGAAATCTCCATTAACTAGACAAATCCAATAATGCTTTTAAAATATCACATTAAAGTAGGGTTTATCCCAGAATGCAAGGGTGTTTGAACATCAGAAAAGCTATCAATGTAATTAACTATATCAATGAAAGAAAGAAGAAAAATTATACAATTATCTCAAACAGAGAAAGTAAAAAGCATTTGATAGTTAAATATCTGTTTCAGATAAAAACTCTCAGAAACATATGAAAGAAGAGCTCTTTTTTTTTTTTTGGTGAGGGAGATTGGCCCTGAGCTAACATCTGTCACCAATCCTCCTCTTTTTGCTTGAGGAAGATTGTCACTGAGCTAACATCTATGCCAATAAGAAGAACTTTTTGTTAACTTGATAAAATTATGCCAAAAACACCCTACATCACATATAACACTAAGTGGTGACATTTCATACACATTCCTAATCAAGTTCAAGAATAAGACAAGATGTCCACTACTGTTCACTGCTTATTAACTTGGTATTGGAAATCTTGGTCAATGCTATAAGAGATAAAGAGAGGTGGGAAGAACAAATGGGGTGTGATCTGTAAATGATATGATCATTCACATATAAAACCAAACAGAATCAATCAAAAGACAAACTATTAGAACACGTAAAAGAGTCCATTAAGGTTACCAGAAAAAAAATAAACCTATAAAATGTTTCTTTCTACACCAGCAAAAGATAATCAGAAAATACAGTAGTATGTATTTTTAAAGGAAATTTTTAAAAACTATATTCCAAAGATTAACCTACTAATGTATGTCAAAAAAAATATTAACCTAAAAAATAATACACACAACCTTTAAATAAAAAGATTTTTAAACTATTGAAGGACATGGAAAATATCTAAATAAATGAAAATATATGACATATGGGCAAGAAAACTGAGGAGAAAAGATATCAATTCTTTCTAAATTAGTCTATGAGTTCAATGCAGAAAAATTCCAGCTGGATTTTTTTTGGAAATTAGCAAACAAAAAATTCATATGGGAAAACAAAGACTTATGAATAGTTATGTCAATTTTTAAAGCAAGAGCAAAGAGGGGATCTTGCCATATAGATATTAGACATATTACAAAGATATATACTAGAAACAGAAAAATAAGACAATTATCAAAATAAAGGGCCCAGAAATAGAATCATATATGCACATAGAAAATGAATTATCATGGTAGTATTACAAAGCAGCAGGAAAAGGATGAACCATTTAGTAAATATATACAGAAAACTAGCTCACTGTATGGTGAAAAATAACATGTATCCTTACCTAAAAGTGTAAACAGGGATATACTCCAGACATATTAAAGACATAAATTCAGAAAGTTAAACTTTATGGCTAAAAAAATTAATTTATAGATAATATCTTTGTGACCAGGTGGTATGTAAGAACATCTTTTTTAAAAAAAAATCAAGAAAAGCACGATGACTATGTCAAAATTTCATGGAAATGTAAATGCTTACACTAAAAAAGAAGAAAAATCTCAAATCAACAACCTACCATTATACTTCAAAGAATTAGAAAAAGAAGATGAAAACTAAACCAAAGGTTAGCAGAAGGAAGGAAATAATAAAGATTAGAGCAGAGATAAATGAAATAGAGAATTTTAAAAAATAATAATAGAAAAATCAAAGAAAATAAGAGTTGGTTTTTTTGAAAAGATCAACAAAATCAACAATTCCTTAATTAGATTAACTGAAAGAATAAGAGACAAAACTCAAACAACTAAAATCAGAAATGAAAGAGGGGACAGCACAGCTGATGCCATAGAAATAAAGGACTACTATGAACAATTACATGCCAATAAACTGGATAACCTAGAAGAAATGGATAAATTCCTACAAACATACAAACTACCAGGACTAAATCATGAAGAAATTAAAAATCTAAACAAACATATAACTAGTAAGGAGATTGAAGGCAGTAATTTAAAACTTCCCAACAAAGAAAAGTCCAGGACCAGATGGCTTTGCTGGATAATTCTACTTAACATAACACCAATCCTCCTCAAACTCTTCCAAAGAACTGAAGAGGAAAGAATGCTTCCAAATTCATTCTATGAGACTAGGATTACTTTGATATCAAAGCCAGACGAAGATACACAAGAAAAGAAAACAACAGACCCACATCCCTGATAAATATTAATACAAAATCCTCAACAAAATATTAGCAAACTGAATTCAATAGCACGCTAAAAGGATCATACACCATGACCAAGCTGGATTTATACCTGGAATGTAAGGATGGTTCAACATATAAAAATCTCTCATCATAATGCACCACATTAACAGAATAAATGACAAAAACCACATGATCATCTCCATAAGTGCAGAAAAGGCCTTTGACAAAATTCAGCATCCTTTCATGACAAAAACAATTTAAGAGGAGAAGGAAACTGTTGCCATACAATAAAGACCATATATGAAAAGCCCACAGTTAATGTCATATTCGATGAGAGACTAAAAGCTTTTCCTCTAAGACCAGGAACAAGGTAAGGATGCCCATTCTCACCACTTATATTCAACATATTACTGGAAGTTCTAGCCAGAGCAGTTAGACAAGAAAAAAAATAAAAGACATCCAAATTTGAAAGGAAAAAATGAAATTACCTTTGTTCACAAATGCCATGATCTCATATGTAGAAAACTGTAAAGATTCCCCCCAAAAAACTGTCAAAACTAATAAGTGATTTCAGCAAAGTTGTCAGATAAAAAATCAACATACAACAATCAGTTGCATTTCCCTACACTAAAAATAAGCAATCCAAAAAGGAAATTAAGAAAACAATCTCATGTATAATAGCATCAAAAAGAATAAAATACTTAGGAATAAACTTAACCTAGGAGGCAAAAGACTTGTATACTGAAAACTGAAACTGCAAAACACTGCTAAAAGAAATCAAAGATCAAAGACATCTTGTGCTCATGGATTAGAAGACTTACTACTGCTAAAATGCCCATACTACTCAAAGTAATCAACATATTCAATGCAATCTCTACCAAAATCCCAATGCCATTTTTTGCAGAAATATAAAAAAAAATCCTAAAATTCATATGGAATCTCGAGAGACTCCAAATAGCCAAAATAATCTTAAAAAAGAAGACAAATTGAGAAGCCTTACACTTCCTTCTTTCAAAACATACTACAAAGAAATAGCAACAGTGTGATATTGGCATAAAGACAGACATATAGACCAATGGAATAGAATAGAGAGCTTAGAAATAAACTCTCACATATACGGTGAAATAATCTTCAACAAGGTTGCCAAGATCACACAATGAGGAAAGGACAGTCTCACCAACAAATGTTATTGAGAAAACTGTATAGCCCCATGCAAAAAATAGAGTTGGACCTTTGCTTTATACCACATACAAAAGTTAATTCAAAATGGATTAAAGACCCAAATGTAAGACCCAAAGCTATAAAACTTCTAGAAGAAAACATACAAGAAAAGCTTTAAAACATTTGATTTGGCAATGATTTCTTGGATATGACAGCTAAAGTTCAGGCAACAAAAGCAAAAATAGACAAATGGGACCAAATCAAACTTAAAAACTTCTGTGTGGCAAAGGAAACAATCAACAGAGTGAAAAGGCAACCTATGAAATGGGAGAAAATATTTGCAAATGACATATATGATAAGGGGTTAGTGTCCAGAATATGAAAGAAACTCAACTCAACAACAAAAAACCAAATAACCCAATTTAACAATGGGCAAAGGACTTGAAGAGACAATTCTCCAAAGAAGATATACAAACAGCCAACAAGCATATGAGAAGATGCTCAAGATCACTAATCATTAGAGAAATGCAAACCAAAACCATAATGAGATTATCACCTCACACCCCTTAGGATGGCTACTATCAAAAGAACAGAAAATAACAAGTATCGGTGAGGATGCAGAGAAATTGGAACCCTTGTACATTGTGGGTGAGAATACAAAATGTGCAGCTGCTATAGAAAACAGTATGGCACTTCCTCAAAAAATCAAAATAGAATTATCATGTGATCCAACAATCCCACTTCTGGATATACCTCAAAAAAATTCAAAGCAGGATCTTAAAGAGAGATTTCCACATCTTTGTTCATTGCAGCATTATCCACAATAGCCAAGAGGTGGAAGAAACCTAACTGTCCATCAACAGATGCAGAGGAATATTATGCAACCCTGAAAAAGGAGATCTTGTCACATGCTCCCATATGGATGAATCTTGAGGACATTATGCTAAGTGAAATAAGCCAGTCACAAAAGGGCAAATTATGTACAGTTCTACACATATGAGGCCTCTACAGTAGTCAAAATCATAGAAACAGAAAGTAAAGAGGTGGTTGCCAAGGGCTCAGAGGAGAGGAATTAGTGTTTAATGGACATAAAGTTTCAGTTTTGCAAGTTGAAAAAGTTCTAGAGATCTGTTTTACAATGATTTCAAAATATTTATCACTACTGAACTGTATACTTTAAAATGTTTAAGATGGTACGTTTAATGCTATTGATTGTAATCACAATTAATAAAATTTTTAAAAGCTTCATGGAACTGACTATATCAAAATTAAGGATTTTAGTTCAATAAGGTCAGCTTAAAGTTAACTAGTAGGGCAAACTAGGAGACGATATTTGAAATTTCTAAAGACCACAAAGGATTAATATTTAGAACATGTAAAAAACTCTTGCAAATCAAAAAGAAAAAGACAGAAAGCCCAATGGAAAACAAGGATATAAATAAGCAATTTATAGAGTATGAAACTCTACTGCCATAAACCTGAAAGTTTATGAGGGTGATGCTGTAACTTATGAGTAATCAGAGACGTGTGACTCAGCAGTGAAGGATCACTTTATACCATCATAATGGCAAAAATTAGAAAATTTTAATAATACCAACTGAGAATAGAAGGAAATTAAAGCTCTCACATTCCACAGCCATTCTTAAGAGCAATCTGGCAAAACATAGTAAAATTACTTAATGGAATTATATAGGCATAAACTCTAGATCCACCAATCCTATTTTGTGATAAATATCCCCAAAAAACCCTCTTAACCAGATCAGTACAAGAACACAGAACAGGATGTTCATCAAATCATTGTTCCACCACTTTGTGAATGAATAAGTGTGATATACATACTATGGAATAATATGCAGAAATTAGAAACAACAAACTAGATATACATACAATAATGTCAATAGATCTTTAAAACATAATGTTGAGTGAAAAAAAATAGATAGGATGAGACTTATAGCCAAATGCCATTTAAGAAAAATGAAAATACATGGACATATGATACTCTATTTTGTAAGAAGCTTAAGAGCATATATAAAATATGGAATAGGATTGAAGATTTGAGATGGAGAGTAAGAGAATGGAAGGAAAGAGAAAGGAAAAAGAATAAATGAAATTTGCAAAGCATAAAATACAATGAGGAAAGAGAAAAGTAGATAAAAGAGTGTGAAAGTATAATATAAAAATAAAAGTTTAAATGCCTTGCGTTAACCAATAATAATAATGAGCTGAGATCCTGAAGAGAATTATTTACACTGAGACCACCCTAAGAAAAATGGAGCTTATTATAAGGGTATATAAAGTCTAGAGCTACAAGTGTCAACTGCTAAGCAGTCAGGAACTGAAAAATCTCTAGGAACCCATTACTCTCTCTGTCTCTCAGGTTCTCACTCTTCTGGCTTTCAGTTCTCTGGGTCCTCTCTTACTAGACTACTGGTTTATCCATTCCTTCATTTTGTATTCTTCTTACTACTTCACAGTTTTAGCTTTTTCATCATCACTTTGGTTTTGACATGAGAGATCATTGTGTAAACTCTACATCTCTTTTCCCCATGTGTTCCTGACTCTACTTCTTAACTTCTCCATATGCATCTTTCCCACTACTAACTGTCTCATGCCCTTATATTTCCTACTTTAAATACAACCATACACTGTTTAGCACTAGAGATAATATTACTGGAAATAGGAGCGCTGAATCAGCACTGAACAGGTCATTATAGCTTTGTCCCTGTGAGGATTCATTCTTAACGGCAGACAACATACCATTAGACATTTATTAAATGACACTTACATTCTCTTGTTCTTTAGAATTATTCTAATGGTGGCTTTAGAATAGGGGGTATTGCAGGCACTGGGAGTCACACAGTACAAATGGCTACCTAGACTTTCACTTTCAGTAGAGCCCATGATTGAGGCAATTTATTAGAAATGCATTAAATTTATAGACTAATTTGGAAAGAATTGATATCTTTACTCTTAACTTGTCCTGTATCTACGTGTAGATAGATAGATAGACAGATAGATAGACAGATAGATAATGTGTGTATGCATATATCTTCATTCACTTAGATTGTCTATGTCCTTCAGTGTAGTTTTAAGATTTTTCTCTTTTTCATTCGCTATTAGGTTAATTCCTCTATAATATGGAGTTGTCATTTTCCTCTTGCAAATGACTTCTACTGTATGTTCTTGTTTGTTTTTGCTAGTATAGGAAGCAAATATTGATTTTTATAAGTTGAAGTGAGTTCTTATTGCTGAGTGAATTCTTAATCTGTTCAGCTGGATAATTCCTCTTATAAGGTATATTCTCCATCTCCATTTTATTTTATTCTTTTCTATTTTTATTGTAGTCTTTATGCTGGTTCTTTTTCATATTACCATTCACCTTTGAATGTAGTCAGACATTCAGTGAAAAAAAAATAGGCTTTGATTTGAGGTTTTTGCTACCGAAATATGCTATTTCCCTAGCCTTAAATTTTTGACATTAAAAAGGTTAATGTGACTCACAGGATTGTTGTTAAGTCCCAACTCTGTGTATTGTGATCCATGTTTCCATGCGTCCCCACCCTCTCTTTCCTCATTTGACCTCTGGCAACTAGAAAACAATGTTGTAGATAATCCAAATGTCATGTCATGTCAGTGAACTTCCAGGGAAAATGGTAGCCTAAACAGATACAAACATTCTTCCTCCATCTACTCTAGCAACTAGAGATACTGGCCAATGTATTTTAATTCAAACTACGTGTATCTTTTTTAAAATAGTATTCTGATTTTACATCATAAGTGTAATATTGTCTGAAAACAAGAATAATGCAAAGAAATCAAACTTTTCTCATTAGGATTATTGTTAGCAATAACACTGGAATTATAATTTGTAACTACTTTATGTATATTGAATGATAAAGCAATAAGTAAATATGTTAAGATTTTAGGAACTGTCTTCTTTAGGATTCTCCCAGAAGCAGGTTCTGAAATAGGAATTCAAGTGAGAGTAGTTTCATTGGAAAGCATAAGTAACACTGGTAATGAATGGCAAATTAATATAGGGAAAGGAAGGCAGTCCATAAGGGCTGTGCTGTTAAAGCAGCTACCAGAGTGAGCAATTAAAGCTCAATTCCACAAGGAAACTCAGAATGCAAGCAAAACATACACTTCAGAATTGTCAACCTCTAGGAAGGAGGGAGTTCAAGTTTTCATATACCTGCATATGAGCATCATTGACTGAGAGCTGCCCTTTAGGGATTGTTATTTCACTGGCATGTTCAGCCTGTCATGTGTACAGACAGCTCTCTACAATTTGAGGAAAAAGAGCCTTAGTCACAGATGCAAACACTAGCCATTATAAATGAGCAGGATTTCCCAGAAATAGGATGGGGTACTGACTGTATTTGCTACAGTCCATCCCTTGCAACGATCTGATGTACTCTGTCCCCATGTTAAGTTTACTTCATCTAGTTACTGTTTCTGCAAAGTGGTAACCAGTAACAACCTTGATTTAAAAAGAAAAAAACTTAAAACAGCATTAATATAATATTGGTGCAAGCTACTGTGTAGGCTGGCTGGTGCAGTTGGCCCCAAGACCACAACTGATATTCATCATCTCCTTTTTCTAACACGCATTCTAGATTCTCCTGACTCTCAAATAGCACTTCTGTTTGTCCAGCTCAGTTGCTCAGTGGGGCAACCCAGACCTTTATGCCTGAGAGAGCTGTACCTCTAATTACCTTGACCTTGTCAGGATGCTGTTCCTGCAATTTCCTATTATGGTTTGAAGGCCATAAGAGGCGCCCAGTAAATCTCCTAGTTCCAGACATAATTCTCACTGTCCGCATTTTGTAACAGCAATCCTACCTCCTCATAATAATCAAGGTCAATTACTCCTGTCAATATACTAACCCTTATTTACCCAGTCTACTTGTATGAGGAGCCAAAAATGACTAGACAGCTGCTGTAACTTTAAATTTAGTGGAACCATTACTTTATCCCCTGGGAACCTGGACTCAAGTATAACAAAGCTTAAATTTGTGGGGATAGAAAGTACACATTCTCCCAATTGGGTCACTTGGAATAATGGTGTAAGGGCAACTTCTACTTCCATGCCTCAGACCCATGTTTTCTACCTGAGGGACATATATCAGTATATACTGGTTCAAGGAATATACTACATCTTTAAAGATAGCATCCAACAACTCCAAGCAAATGCCTTTGCTTTACCATTAAGTGGTCTTTTCGACATTCAGGTTGGCAACTTCTGAGTGATATAGTAAGATCAGTAGATCCCATGGACACCTGCTTTTACTATAAATCAGTCCCTTGGTCCAAGCCAGCTTTATATGACATATGGTAACTATCAGTCAGACATTCTGATCCCTCAGATAATGGTGCTGACCAAGGTACTGTGGCGGAGAAAGTAGATTTATGAATGGAAAATGTATCAATCCAGTAAAGATAAATGGCTGCCTCCTCAAGGTTTGGTGTCTTCAAGGGATAGGATCATATCAGCAGCTCAGAATCAGCTTCTACTGCTGACACTTTGAACATTTCACAGTAGCAATAGTTAGATCAGCCTCAGTGAGAGGGAGCCTATGCTGTTGGGCTCATGCATCGTGTGACTTCTTGGCACAAGGCTATCCATTCATGGACACATTGTGAAAACACTGCAATGGCCAAGAAAAGAGGCTCACTACGCTGGAAAAATCATCCTATTCATCTATTCAATACCTTCTCTGATGTGAATGACTTCTGATAAGTACAGACCTGGGATACAAAGATCCACACACTGTGCCTGCTCCTATTGGTCAATCCACATTCCTCTTCCCAGATCTATTTTTCCTTTATCTTCCAATCTTGCTCCTTCCAGATCCCTCACCACCAAGTGCTGTGCATTTTCCTCACTGGGAGGAAATGGAATGTGCGAGAGCTTTTTCTTCCCTTGATAAGGATGTCTTGTCATGCTCCAGACCATAGAACCTCCAAAACTTTCACCAGTGTGGCAGGCCCTTAAATCTTTGTAGGATTTGTCTCCCACTCTATAGCATGTATGTGTCTTACAAAGACATCTAGAGTACTTATGACTTCCTTCTCCAATTAACATGATGTCATCAAAATGGTAGACCAACATGAATTTTGTGCAGAATGTTCAGACAATGGAGTTGCCTTTATACTATGTTGTGACCAGAGTAGAAGAGTTAACATAACTTTGAATAAGTCCATGAACACATAATTTGGCCTCTTCCAAATGAATGTGAACTGCTTATGATCCATTTTTCTGGCAGGGAATGAAAAGAACACATCTCTAGATCATTTGCTGCACACCAAATAAAAGAGACTATTTGATCTGTTCTGGTGAAGGTAGACATGCAACACAGCAGCTGGAATTGAATATGTCATTTGGTTAAGTTTTCAGAGGTCCACATCATCTGCTCTGATCCATCTGTTGTTTTTCTTCCAGAGGCAAGACTAGTGATGATGGTGATAACTATCCTTGAAACATTCTTTGAGGGTATTTCTTGTCTCTCATTCTACCTGGAATGCAGTATTTCTTCTGATTTTCTGTCTTGGTTGGGAAGAGGGTGAGGACAGTTCAAGGGTTTCATTTGGCCATTCCTATCATGGCTGCTGTCACTCTACAGATCAGGTAACCAATGCAAGGATTCTGCCATATACTAAATATGTTCATCATGAGTATGGACTCAGGGACTAGGAAGTGACCACAGAAGTCTTTGAACTCACTGAGAGATAGACTTAGGCCAGGGCTCCATTTATGACATTGTATTAGTTAGTTAAGGCTGTCGTAACAAAGTACCACAAACTAGTTGGCTTAAACAACAGAACTTTATTCTCACAGTTCTGGATGCAAGGAGTTCAAGATCAAGGTGTCGGCAGGTGTCTTTCTGAGGGCAGTGAGGGAAGGATCTGTTCCAAGCCTCTCTCCTTGGATTACAGATGGCCATCTTCTCCCTGGGTCTCTTCACATCATGTTCCCTCTATACATGTCTGTCTGTGTCCAAATTTCCTCTTTTTATAAGGACACCAGTCATATTGGATTAGAGTCCACGCTAATGACTGCATTTTAACTTGATTCCCTCTGGAAAGACTCTATCACCAAATAAGGTCATATTCTGTGGTACTGAGGGTTAGGAAGCCAAAGTATCTCTTTTGGAGGATACAAGTAAACCCATAACAGACCTTAACTCCATACATCCCCTCTCTAAAAGGGTATCAGTGTCAGCTTAGACCCTGAATCCAACAGTCCTGGAAATACATGGATATATCCCATTCACTAGTGTATAATTACTCTTATAAATGACCATAGGTCTCTTCTGGAAATGATTGGGGAAATTACTGCTGTCTGTCTTTGCTGAGGCAATGCAAATTTCTTCCACAAACAGCTCATCTTTCCCTTCAATCAATGCTTGGTCTGAGAACTGCTTCAGATCTGGAAACTGGGTAAGGGATCATAATTTCTTTTGTTTATTGTTGGCAGCTGTCATCAACATTTGCAACACCTGCTCTTGATCTTTTTGCTTAAAGAGGGTACAGCAATACCTTCACTGTGTGCCCCTCTATCTTTTCCTTGGTAAAAACATTGAGATTTAAAGTGGTTTATTTCTTTGTAAAAAAAAAAAACAAAACAAAAACTATCAAGAGTAGTTTGAGCAGTGGTTCCCTTCTTCTGTCCTATAACTAGTGATGTGAAGCAAGCATCTTTTTATGCCTTGGCAAATTGTCATACTACTTTCTAAGCTTGAATCAGCTTCCAGTATTTTATCATTTCCACTTTCAATGTGGTAAAATATCTCTGAGATTCCACAAATGTAAAGTTTTTCACTGGTATCCCTTTCTCTGAGATATCTTCATCCTTTCTGCCATGATCACTTTTCTCATTTATGTCAATAAGGTTGCCTTCACTAAGTTCCTCTGATTGCACATCTGGAGTCTCTTAAGAAGCAGCAGTGTCAATATTCCCACAGTCAGCTATTTCTTCTATCACCCCATTTACATTCAATGAGAATTTCACTTCTAGCATTACCACTTTTCATTTATTTTCTGTACTTTAATTTTTGGTGGCCAATTGCCTCTTTAATTTATCCATTTCTGTAAAATGTTACAGGGCTTTCTCACCGGGAAATAAAGAGACAACACAACTATACATTTGTCATCTATGCATGAATTTAATAACAGATGTTCAGTGAATAATTGTCTACAGACTTTGAAAAAAGTGGCACAATTGGTCATTGATCATGATGTGTGTCTGTTATACGTGTAGTGATTTGTGTATTGAAGAGGTAGCAGCAAAGCTTGTACTTTATGCAATTATTCTCAGTTAATATATCTTGGTAACTGAAATTTGAACTGTGTTGTCAGACCAATGGTATTATTTAATGGAACCGTGGTAACTGAAATTCATGTATATGGGAACCATGCAAAGCAAGAACTGTAAATCCATTCTAACATGCCCGGCTCTCTGAGCCTTTTGACTCCTCCTTCAATACTATGCCAAGGCAGTTCCAGCATCCATCATCCAAGCAGAAGATTACAACTGACTCCTGGTGTCCTTGCCAGAATGGTAAATCCTGAGTCATGCAAGCATACTCATATCAGTAAATTCTCCCTTCTACAGCCTTATTTTGTAACTTCTGGTACAGCACTCTCAAGATTGATTTCTAGGCACATTTTCCTGGTTCCTGACAATATATTTTAGCCAGGTCCTGTGACTCATCTGGTGAATAGTCCTTTTCCTCCAAAATAAGAAACAATACTTGCCCAGTTGGGCTATGCTGAGGATGAGCCTAGTTACTATAGGGGTAATGGAGAAAATCTTGAGGTAACTATACTTGCAAGCATACTATCTTGCAAAACATCTGCCTCTGGATGATGTCCAGGCAAGGCAGGATTGGGAGTGGAGCACTTGGACTGCTATCCTCTGGTAAGAGGACTTAGCAACTTCTATAGGCCAAGGAGTTCAAGGATATCTGGGGGAAATTCAGTGGGCTACTTCTGCAAGTCTAAGAGTTCATGGAGATCTTGAAAAAGTTCAAGATTCTGAAGTCAGTCCATTCTGCATAACAGGGTCCCACTTTTTTCAGGTTCCTAGTTTTAGAAAGAGACTTGGCAGAGCTGTTATTCAGCCTTCTTTGTAATTCTACCACTCTCACAATCATATCCTGGGCCTAATTTTCAACACAATCTGTCCTCCAGTTTTAGAAGTTGAGAGCTTCCTTAAATACTGCCAAAGAGATTTTCTGGCTTTCAGACAATTCCCATGGTTCTTGACAGGCTAGTTTGAGTGTATGGTTTTCTTTCTTCAGTACATCCATGTCATTTAACAGCAAGTGACCAAATTCATAGTTCTTATAATTACCAATGCCACCATCTCTCAAATTCCATAGATATTGCATGTCAGTGCATCACTCTGCACCTCATCCATCCCAATTCACCACAATAAGAGTCTTAGTGATTATAATGCTACAACATCCCAAAGTTAATCACCACCACACTTATCACTAACAATAGGGTCTTTGCTACAATCTGCATGTCAAGTGATTCTATTTTAGAATCCATCTTGATGATCTGTTTCCTAGAATAACTTCTGGTATCAATTGCCTTAGTTTAGGATTCCCCACCCCCCACAAGCAGACCCAGAGAAAATAATCTAATTCCAATATTTATTTTGGAGCTGCACTGACAATGGCAGGGAGAGAAGATAGAGAAAAGAAGACAGTCAATGAAGGGTGCATTATCAAACTAGATATCACAATGGGTAACTGAAGTATAATCTCTTGGGGAATATCTGGGAAATGATAGAAAATGCATGTCTCAGAATTATCCTGAGGGCCAAAGAAGCTGAAACATTTATATACCAATTTCTCTCAGTCATTGGTTGGGAACAGCTCCTGGGAGTTAACTCCTCAGCATGTCTTCAGTTAGGTCTGTATTGCTATAAATTTCCCTCTTAGTACTACTTTTGCAGTATCTCATAGATTTTGTTGTCATAGTTTCATTTTCATTTGTTTCCAGGGTTTTTAAAAATTTCTTCTTTGATTTCTTTGTTGACTCAGAGTACTTGTTCAGTAGCATTTTGTTTAATCTCCACATATTTGTGACTTTTCCAATTTTCTTCTTGGTGATTTCTAGTTTTATATCATTGTGGTTGGAAAAGATGCTTGATATTATTTCGACCTTCTTAAATTTATTTAGATTTGTTTTGTGACTTAATATGTTATCTATCCTGGAGAATGTTTCATGTGCATTTGAAAACAATGTGCATTCTGCACTTTTTGGTTGGAATGTTCTGTATATATCTACTAAATCCATCTGGTCTAATGTGTCACTTAAGGCCAATGATTCCTTATTGATCTTCTGCCTGGACGATTTATCCATTGAGGTAAGTCTGGTGTTAAAGTCCCCTACTTTTCTCATGTTACTATCAACTTCTCCTTTTATATTTGACAATATTTACTTTATGTATTTAGGTGCCCCTATTTTGGGTGCATAGATACTTACAAGTGTCATATCCTCTCATTGGATTGTTCCCTTTATCATTACGTAGTGCCCTTCTTTTTCTCTTGTTACAGTTTTTGTTTTAAAGTATATTCTGTATGATATGAGAATTACGACCCTAGCTTTCTTCTTGTTTCCATTTGCATGGAATATCTTTTTCCATCTCTTCACTTTCACCCTGTGTCTTTAAATCTGAAGCATGTCTCTTGTAGGCAGTATATATATATATACATGGGTCTTGTTTTTAGATCCATTCAGCCACTCTATGTGTTTTGACTGGAGCATTTAGTTCATTTACATTTAAAGTAATTGCCAATAGGTATGTACTTACTGTCATTTTGTTACCTTTTTTGTGGATGTTTTTGTAAGTCTTCTCTGTTCCTTTCTTCTTCTCTTGCCGTCTTCCCTTGTGATTTAATGAGTGTTATGTTTGAGTTCCTTTCTCTTTATTTTTTGTGTATTTATTATAGGTTTTGGTTTTGTGGTTAACATGAGGTTCATACATAATTACCTATGTATATAGCAATCTATATTAAGCTGAGGACCTCTTAAGTTCAACCTCATACTAAAAACCTTACACTTTTACTCCTCCCCATGTTTTATATTTTTGACATTTTACTTCTTTTAATTTTGTGTATCCCTACCTTCTTATTGTACTATAGATTGTTTTAGTATTTTTGTCTTTTAACCTCCATATTAGCTTTATAGGTAGTTGATCCACTAAAGCTTGATATAGTACCTTTACTATATATTTGCCTTTATCAGTGATATTTTTTCTTTGATAATTTTCTTATTTCTATTTGTAGTCTTTTATTTTCCACTTAAAGAAGTCCCTTTAACATTTTTTGTGAGGCTAGTTTAGTGGTAATGAACTCCTTTATTTTTTGCCTGTCTGGAAAACTATTTCTTTCTCCTTTTGTACTGAATGATAACCTTACCAAGGTTAATACTAACCTTACTATTCTTGGTTGTAGGTTTTTTCCTTTCAGCATTTTGAATATATCATGCCAATCCCTTCTACCCTGTAAGGTTTCTGCTGAGAAGTCAGTGATAGACTTATGGGGTTTCCTCTGTATGTAACTTGTTGCTTTTCTCTTGTAGCTTTTCAGATTCTCTCTTTATATTTAATTCTTTACTTTTTCATTATAATGTGTCTTGGTGCAGGTTCTTTGGTTTCCTCTTGTTTGGTGCTCTCTGTGCTTCTTGTACCTGGATGTTTGTGTCCTTCCCCAGGTCAGGGAAGTTTTCAGCTATTATTTCTTCACATAAGCTCTCTGCCCCTTTGTCTCTCTCTTCTCCTTTTGGGACACCTATAATGCAAATGTTAGTATGCTTGATGTCCCAGAGATCCCTTAAACTGTCCTTGTTCTTTTTAATTCTTTTTTCTTTTTTCTGTTCAGCTTGGGTGATTTCCTGTACTCTGTCATCATGGCTGATCCATTCTTCTGTGTTAGCTACTCAGCTGTTGATTCCCTCTAGTGAATTTTTCACTTTGACTATTGTATTCTTCAGCTCTGATTGGTTCTTTTTTATATTTTCTAATTCTTTGTGACATTCTCACTGGGTTCACCTATACTTCTGCTTAGTTCAGTGAGCATCCTTATTACCATTATTTTGTACTCTTTATCAGGTAGATTGTTTATCTCTGGGTCATTTAGTTCTTTTTCTGAGGATTTGTTCTGTTCTTTTATTTGGAACATACTTCTTTGGCTCCTCATTTTGCCTACTTCTCTGTGCTTATTTCTATGTATTAGGTAGATTATGTATTGTCACCCAATCTTGAAAATGTGGCCTTATGTAGGAGATGTCTTAGAGGGCTCAGCAGTGTGCTCCTCTCTCTTCATCCAGGCCAAATGCTCCAGGGGTGTTCCCTGTGTGGGCTGCATGTGCCCTTCTTTTGTGACGGGGCTGCTATTGCTATAGGAGTAGAGGTAGGCTGGGCTGGCCTCTGGGCAAGCTGGTTGTGAGGCCTAGCCACATGTGGCAGCTATAGGCATATTACTGGGTAGGGCAAGCCCCTGGCATGGCTGACTGCAAGGCCTGGTAGTGCACAACTACTGTGGGTTCACTGGTGAGTGGGTCAGGGCCCTGGTGTGGCTGTTTGCAGGGTCCAGTGGTGCATGACTGCTGTGAGTTCATTGTTGGGTAGGGCAGAGCCCTGGTGTGCCTTGTTGCTATGCCCTGTAGCATGCAACTATTGCAGTCTTCCAGTGTAGCTGGCTGCATAGCCTGGCAGTGCTCAGCTGCCTGAGGTGAACTAGTGGGTGGAGCAGGTGCCTGGTGAAGCTGGCTGCATGGCACACAGCTGTTGCTAGTTCCCTGATGTGTAGGGCCCCCAGTGTGGCTGGGTTTGTGGCCCAATAGCACCACTGTTTCTAGCTCACTCTTGGACAGGGAAGGCCTCAGGCACAGGCTAACTATGCAGGTAGGCGATGCAAAACTTCTTTGGGCATGCTAGTGGGAGAGGCGGGCCCCCAGCATGGGCTGGCTGTGTCACCTGGGGGCATACAACTGCCTCAGGTGCTTTAGTTGGTGGGGCAGGCCCCTGCACTAACAGGCTAGATGGAGGATTCCAAATAGTACCTGTCAGAGTGTGTATTAGCATGTCTGAACTAGGTCCCAAAAATGGCTGCCATGAGTGTCTTGATCCCTGGGGTTGGGGGGCCCAAGCCACCTCCTGCTTCTCAGGGATGTGCTCCAAGCTTAGTGAATCTCTTTTGCCAATAGACTATGCACTTTTCCATCTGGTGTGTTTGTGCTGGTTTCCAGGTCAAGTGAGTCTGTGTGTGGGCCCTGTAAGAGCAGGTTTTCCTTTCCCTGAAGTTCTATAGTTTACCTGGGTATATTCCCTGTTGATTTTCAAAGCTAGGTATTTTGGGGTCTTGTCTCTCTTGTGCTGGATTTAAGGGCCGAGTTGCCTAACATGGAGCTCGAATTCCCTGCTCCTCCAGGAAAAGCTCCGCACCTTTGAGACCACTCCCGACCATGCAGCACAGCAGCTAGGGTGTGGTTTTTTCTTCAGCAGGACAGTATTTCTGCCTTTCCACCTCTCTTCATGTTGTCCCATGTTGTGGAGGTTCTTTTCATCCAGTTTCCAGATCTCTCTCAAAGGAAATTGTTAAGTTGTTCCCAGGTAGTTGTACATTTGTTGTGTCCATGGGAGGAAGTGAGATCAGGATCCTCCTACACCACCATCTGCCAAACTCTCTCAGGATATTGTTTTATAACAACAAAATTTGTAAGTCTTGCTTATTTAAGAGTGAATTTTGTGAGTCAATTGTTCCATTTTCTTCTATTTTAGATAGTGGAAGTATAGTATTTCAGTATTGGTATTTGTATTAGTTTCCTGTAGCTGCTGTTACAAATTACCACAAACTAGGTGGCTTAAAATAATAAATTCTTTCTCTCACAGTTCTGGAGTCCAGAAGTCCAAAATCAAAGTGTCAGCACAGCCACACTCCCTTTGGAGGCCCTAGGGGAGAATCTTTCCTTGCTTCTTTCACCCTCTGCTGGCAGCCAGCATCACTGGGCTTCCCGGGCTTGTGGCCACATCACTCTATTCTCTGCCTCTGCCTTCACATTGCCTTCTCTTCTGGATGTCTATCTCATCATTGGACTCAGAGCCGGTCCAGGTAGTCCAGGATTATTTCCTCATCTCAAGATCCTTAACTTAGTCACATTTGCAAAGAACCTATTTACAAAAGAGGTAACAGTCACAGGTTTCACAACTTAAAACATGGACATACTTTTTTGGGGAGGGCTACTTTTTTGAAAAAGGGGGCCATTCTTTTTTTAAAAAAGACTAATATTTGTGAAATGAAAAAACAGTGGAATTAGAAGTTAGAGTATAGGGGCCAGCCCGGTGGCACAGGGGTTAAGTTTGCACGTTCCACTTCTTGGCGGCCCAGGGTTTGGCGGTTCGAATCCCGGGTGCAGACATGGCACTGCTTGGCACACCATGCTGTGGTAGGCGTCCCACATATAAAGTAGAGGAAGATGGGCACGGATGTTACCTCAGGGCCAGGCTTCCTCAGCAAAAAAGAGGAGGACTGGCAGTAGTTATCTCAGGGCTAATCTTCCTCAAAAAAAAAAAGAAGAAGAAGCCAGAGTATATTTATTTTTTGAAGTGTCTTAAGGATTGAAAAGATACACACTAAAATGTAAACAGTGGTGCTGGAAGAAGAATGGGAATTGGGGTGGGGAGAGATATGAAGGGAATTTTATATTCTTTCTTTATACAAATTTACATTAAAATGCACACATTATTAAAAAAACAAACATATACAATAAAAAGAGAAAGAGACAGAGAAATTCAGCATGGCAGAGAGAAAATAAGCATAGGAAGTTGAACACTGATTCACATCATTCTCCAAACCACACGCATCCCAGGACAGTCCTCTCCTGTGTGGCCCAGCATGCTTTCCCTAGCCAGAGGCAGAATGTCAAAGTAACACAGTCTCTACAGATGGAGTGGGCTAGAAAGAGAGACAAGGTTCAATGACGATGAATTGCACCTACTTCACAACTTGTCCCAGGGCTTGTGTTAAACTATGGGTACATTCTAATTTTCATACAGCCTATTATTCTAGGCCATGAAGATACACATTTGGAATTGGATTCCAAAATAAATGCATAAAGTACAAAAAGATCTGAATCACACACACAAGTCACATACACTCATCCATGGCATATATATGTATGAAACTAAGAATAATTGTATCAATCCTTAATATGTATGCAGGAGATAGTTGTAAGAAAACAAAATTCTGACCAGGACTATGAGAATCATCATTCAAGATTTAGAAATAGAGTGAATATGTGGTTCATTTTTTCCATAGCATTTCTCTGTTCTTTCAAAACATTTGAAGGATTATCTGAGCACAAATATGAAAATGTCTGATGGAAAAATATCCTATGACTATTAAATGCCTTCTAAAGCACAGACTGAATTTCTTCTCATGCATCAAATTTTGAAATAGATGAATCTGGTGATGTTTCTTTTTCTTTTCTTCCAATAACATCCTTCATAGTTACATATGTTTTCCCAACTTGTAATCTAAGCAAACATTCCTTTTCACAGTTACTCTTCCAAAAAGAATCCATTAAAAGCTTTTACACAATAAAGATACAGTCTACATCTTAACTTTTATAAATCAGAGTTCCATGAATATACATGATGAATTTTATCAACAGATAAATTATGATGGCCAAGGAAGAAACGTCAGGTTTTTGGAAGAAAGTTTAAAACTGAGGCCATCAATGTCTTGCATGGACATCAAAGGCCCCTGGTGGTTTTTTCTTAATAAGAGATGTTTATCCTTATTTCTGTTCATTGCCAGAATTTTTGCAACTAACCAGTAAATTAGGAGCCAGCTCATTTCCCCAGAGATGTGATTAGTCACTCAGCAAATCTTGAATTAATTTTCTTCCAAAGTTTTCTAAGGAACTCATTAGATAATCTCTGGATTTAGGGAAGTTAGTCACAGGGCCTAAAGGAATTCACCTTTGCTGAACCAAAAGGGAAAAAAAAATCAGTAGCAGCAAAGAGGCTGGAGAAATCTTAACAAAAAGGCTTCCCAACTCTGAACAAATAGGAATTCATGATACATTGAATATTTCTACTACAAAGTAAATAAACAAAGCCTATATTTGCAGCATCTTGTGCTAGATGGTCTATAAATCTCAAGATCTGGTGTCAATCAGTGATTTGTTTGGAGCAGCAGAGCCCTATGTCTAGCAGTCATTGGGGTGATTCTTCATCAAGGAGCAGCTTAATTGCACAGACCTGAACAAATGCTCTAAGGTGTCACTGACAAATCTCTATGCTGCTGGGAATAGTGTCTTTCAAGCAAAGGATGAAATTACAGTTCTCCTCTCACTGATGCTTTGCATTCACCCTCTTCTTCCACCACATGTGAATCAAAATAAGCCAACATGAGGAGGTAGGTACATCCAAGTTGTTGCTCATTCATTAGCTCAATCCCTGCCAGCCCTCTCAATGGCACACTCTCTAGGTGACTTGTTCCAGAGAGCACATAGACAGGAAAAGTACATAAGCAATTGTTAGACTCCAAACACACAGAAGTACACCATCTCCATCCCCAAAACCAGTACCAGAAAATCCATCTAGCACCACACACAGAGTAGGATTCAGAATCACTTCACCCACTGCATTCCCAGATCAATTTTCTATCACATGCTTTTTTTCATAAACTTTAAAAATGATCATAGAAGGAAGGTACTGATTACTTCCTACCTTTAACTGCCTAGAAATGACCCTCAAAGACAATAAAAACGAAATTTTGTTTCATACATTAACAAGACTAGCCTTGTCCACAATTTGTATATTTGTCAGCATCAAGTTTAGAACTAAAAGGGAAATTAGAGCGATATTAAAAGCAAGTCAAAGCAAGTATCAAAATACTTGATGCAATCTTAAATAAGCCATGTTACTAATTAGCAGTGAAGGGCCAATGGAATTCAAAAAATCCTTGTAAGTTCGAGCTTTCTTTTCATCATGCACCATGAGGGAGAGAGGTTCGTTTTCACTGAGGTCTGGCCCCACTAGAATTTGTTTAATTTCTTTCTAGCAGTGGTAAATGACAATTAAAATCTAAACCCTACCTCTGAGGCGCCTTAACTGCCAGTTTTCACTGGAATACAGAAATGTTACAAAATAAAGTGTATCACAGTGAATAAAGTGTATTCCAGCTGGCCTTAGTTGCCTTAAGAAACCAGAACAGCTATGTAAACTCCTTCATAAATTTGCCCCCTTTGGTGAGAGGAGAGGTTACAAACTACAATAAACAATGTGGGAGGGCTGGTGAGGCTGAAGGAATTCTGCTCCCTGCACCAAACACTAAGGTTCAGCTGTCCAGTTGCCCAATAAACCATCAGCTCTTACCTATTCCACATGGTTGTTATAAAGATTTTGCTGGAACAGTCTATATTCATCTTGAGAACAGACACCACAAAAAGAAGAATATGGATCTTTTTAAGATTTATATTTTGTAAGATTTGAGAGTTTGATAACTCAGGGTAATTTTCCCTTGAAGAGCAAAATTATCTTTATATTTATGCTATGAAATAACATCTTCAGATACTTAGGAAATGAGTAAAATACTAGGACCCTGAAGTTTTTCCCACAGAAAAAAGATGAAGTCTGCCTGTAAAGCCTAATTGTTGCTCTTTCTCATATCTTGATAAATATTTTGCTCATAATGAGTTTTCCCCAAAGAATTGCTTATCTGAGCAAACCAGTTGAATTCCATTAGTGAGGCCAGCCCCAACAAAGATCAGTCCTGATATCAGCTAGTTGCTATGAAGAAAAGGGAATGAAATTTACCTCAACCCAGAGAATCATAAAACATATCCATTATATATTGTTTAAGATGAGCACTGCAAGAGAAGATTAAAAAGCAACATTTTATGTGAAATATAGGGTATTAGCCCAGTTTTTCATTTTTTCAAGTGTATATATTACAGGAGATTTGACAGAGAAACAAATGCCTAAAAAATAAAATTTCCACTTTTGGTGTTTGTAGACCCATAAATTAAAATTTTCATCCTGTGTAGAATATATCTTTCTGATAATTTATGAAACACCTGTTACTCAGATTTAGAGTTCTTTGTGTATCAACGTCATATTCACACAAACCAAATGTCCCAGTTAATCCTTTTTTCTCAATACTCTATACCAGAGGTTCACAAGTCATGCTCCCCACCTGTTTTTGTAAATAAAGTTTTACTGGAACAAAGCCACACCTATTCTTTTATATATTTTCTATGGCTGCTTTTGAGCAAAGTTTGATAGATGCAACAGAGACTTTATGGTCCACAAAGCCTAAACTATTTACTATCTAGCACTTGAACAAAAAGTTTGCCTAACGCTGTTCTATACCCCATCTACCTTTCTTTACCTTCCCAATTTTACTCTCATTTCCTACTGAAATACATATTTCTAATGTCTTCCTTATTATAAACTCTGATGTTCATTCATTGTACTCTCAGTATTTAGCTTGGAAAAGACTTTTAGTAGACTGTAGTTGTTCACAAAGAAATATGAATTGCTGCTAGCTTTCATAATGTAAGCCTTACTCTTTATCCTCTGCTTCTTTTACATTTACTCAAGTTGCGCTTCCCCAGTGTAGCCATATAGGCTGTGCAGGTTGTTCACTACACAAAAGGGACCAGCAAAGGGGAGGAGCTAAGGCTGAACACAGCTTGTGCACCACCTGACAAGCCATAGCTTTTGACACAGGGCCACATCCCCCCACAGGAAAGGGCACCTTTATTCTAAATTTCCTGAAGGTCTCTGCTGCTCACTAAGCTGTTCACCCACATGGTTGCTTGTGCCCATGTGCAAAAAGGTGTCATCTGGTCTAGCAAACCCTATGTCCCCCAATGTTTTTCATCAGATCTCTGATAGGAACCTAGAAAACGTAAGTGAAATTCCTAATATCATTCTGTATGTCCCACTTTCCACATAACTTAGCTCTGGGATCACAGACAGATCCTTAGAAATTTATAGTGATGAAGTAGGAGGTAGATGTTGAGAGAGAAGACAAAGGTAGCCTGATAAACAGAATGTATTTATCATGTATGTTGGGGGTATGAGAAGGTTCTTAATAAGAGAGGAAAACAAGGAAAGAGACTTTGAAGTTGTATAAATCACTTACATCCTGGACCAGTCTCCCTGTGAAATTTATAAATTTCTAGGGTTAATTATTTACTGAAAAAGAAAACAAAGAGGAAAGAAATCAGTTAATTTCTCAAGGGAGGTGAGGTAGTATTGGTGGAAAGAAATGACCTAGGAGAAAAGATGTTGGAAAAGTAGATAAAATAATGGTTAAAAGGAGGAAAATAGGTTCTAATGGGAAATTAGGATCAGAAAAGGTCAAGGATGAGAATTAAAAGGTAGGAAGCTTGACCTTGGCCGGTTAGCTCAGTTGGTTAGAGCGTGCTGCTAATAATGCCAAGGTCACAGGTTCGATCCCCGTACAGGCCAAGTTCACTTGATACTTGGGGCTAGCCCGGTGGCGCAGCGTTTAGGTGCGCACATTCCACTTCGGTGGCCTGGAGTTCACCAGTTCCGACCCCAGGTGCAGACATGGCACTGCTTGGCAAGCCATGCTGTGGTAGGCATCCCACATATAAAGGAGAGGAAGATGGGCATGGATGTTAGCTCAGGCAGTCTTCCTCAGCAAAAAAAGAGTAGGATTGGTGGCAGTTAGCTCAGGACTAATCTTCCTCAAAAAAATAAATAAATAAAAGGTACGAAGATTGGACATGAAAAGAAGGGCCTGGATAAAGGGCATGAGAAGAGGTTTTAAAATGAGAAATCTGGATGGTGTCAAGATGCCAGCGTAAGTGGACTCTGAACTCACCTCCTCCCATGGACACAACAAACTTACAACTACTCTGGGAACAATTACCCCTGGGAGAGAACTGAAAACTGGATAAAAATAACCCCCACAACAAGGGACAGTCCTGAAGGAGATGGAAGGCATAAATTCCTCTCCAGAGAGAAAAACAGCCACCTTCACAAGCCACAGTGCTTCAGGGCCAGGCAGGAGCAATCCTAAGGTATGCAGCCTTCCCTGGAGGAGTGCAGGACCTGAGTGGGGGAGAATTACCAAAATAAGCATCCTTTGGACTCAGCACAACCAAGATGAGTGTTATAATATCAGGCTTTGCTGCCTACTGACAACAACAGGGAATACCCCCAGAAAAGCTATCAGACATAAGGGGGGAAAAGCCTGCTCTTAAAGGGCCCATGCACAAGTTCACCCACTTCAGAAAACAACCTAAAATCACCAGAAAGAAAGGTACACAGTCCTTTGGTGAAAAGAGACTCACTTGATAGGCTCTGGGCACATCTCAATGAGAGGTGAGACCTCTACAGGCTGGGACCACCTCCCCAGGGACTGAGACATTGGCAGCAGCCATTATTGTGACCTAGTATATGTGTGCTGACACAGACACTGACAAACACCATTAGATTTCTTCACCTGCACTGTTAGTGCAGGGGTCTGCCCACCCACGAGAGCACCAACTTAATCCAGTTCAGCCAAAGCAGGTAGCCCACCCTAGGGACTGGCCAAACCCAAAAGAAAGTTCTCAGGAAACTTGTGGGCCTGCATAGTCATGGCGTGTGGGACCTCTGTGGGGTGAGTGCATCTGCCACGACATGGCAAGGAGTACATAAGGGACAGGGCATGCAGAGGGGTGGGCCTGTATTGGCAGAGTGTGTGGGGCCTCTGCTGCAGGGAGGGTGGGTCCACTTCAGTGAGTTGGAGTATGCACACAGGGCAGGACTGCATTGAAGGGGTATGTGGGCCTGCAAGTGATGGAGCTTGTCAGCGTAGCAGGCTCGTGCATCTCAAACAGCCATATAGGGGATCAGCCCCACATTACAATGATTGAAACAATGGTGTACTGACATGCCTGGGGCTGGTTCCACCCAGCTGCACTACTGGGAGAGCAGACAACAGCCTTGCAGGCCAGAGGCCTACAGTTATTGTAAGCACATGAACCTAGAGCCAGGCTCACTGGGAGCCTACTCACTTAACAGAAGAACTGTGGCAGGAATGTGCTATTAGACCTTGCAGCCAACTGTGCTGGGGCTCCCCATGTCCAATAAAGTGGCTACAGGAACCGTAGCAGCCACACACAGCTGAGCATTATAAAAAGCCAATCAGGGGGACAGTCTAGGCTCCTCACTCACCTGAAGCAAGAGGAACCCTGCCACAACAGAAGAACACACATAGCCCACACAGGGGACACTCCTGGAACATTTGCAAATGGTGACAAGAGGGAAACACACTGCTGAGCCTTGAAAACCATCTCTTACATAAGGCCACCTCTCCAAGATTGGAAGACATGACTAATCTACCTAATACATGGATATAGGCACAGGGAAAGAGGCAAAATGAGGAGATAAAGGAGTATCTTCCAAATAAGGGAACAGACAAATCCTCTGGAAAAGAACTAAATGAAACAGAGATAAACAATGTACCTGATAAAGAGTACAAACTAATAGTCATATGGATGTTCACTGATCTTGGGAGAAGAATGGATAAATTCAGTGAGAAATTCCACAAAGAATTGCAAAATATAAAAGAGAACCAATCCTAAATGAAGAACACAATAAGGGAAATGTAAAATTCACTAGAGGGAATCAAGAGAGGAGTAGATGATACAAAAGAATGGATTAGCAAGTTGGACAGAAAACTAGAGGAAATCACCCAAGCTGAACAGATAAACGAAAAAAGAATTAAAAAGAATGAGGACAGTAAAAGAGACCTCTGGGACAATATCAAGCACACTAACACCTGTATTATAGCTGTCCCAGAAGAGAAGAGACAAAGGGGCAGAGACTCTATAATAGAAGAAATAATAGCTGAAAACTTTTCTAACCTAAGGAAAGAAACAGACATCCAGATACAGGAAGCACAGAGAGCACCAAACAAGATGAACCCAAAGGGGCCCACACCAAAATGCATTTTAATTAAAATGTCAAGGATTAAAGATAAAGAGAGAATCCTAAAAGCTACAAGAGAAAGGGACAAAGTTACATACAAAGGAAATCCCATAAGGCTATGAGGTGACTTCTCAGAAGAAACCTTACAGGCTAGAAGTGAGAGGGAATAGCACAATATATTTAGAGAGCTGAAAGGAAAAAACCTACAGCCAAGAATACTCTAACCAGCAATGTTAACATTCAGAATCGAAGGAGAGATAAAGAGTTTTTCAGACAAGCAAACTCTAAAGGAGTTTATCACCAAGAAACCAGCCTTACAAGAAACGCTAAAGGGACTTACTTAAGTGGAAAAGTGAAGATCACAAATAGGAACAAGAAAAACACACACAAAAAAAACCAACAAAATCACTAGTAAAGGCAAAAATACAGTAAAGGTAGCAGATCAACCACCTATGAAGCTAATATGAAGGCCAAAAGAAAAAAGTACTAAAATTATCTATTTCCATCATAAAAGGGTAACACATACAAATGCAGAAAAAAAGAGGTTAGATATGATACCAAAAACATAATTGTAGGTGGAGGGAGTGAAAGAGTAGAGCTTTTAGCAAGAGGTCAAACTAAAAAGACCATCAATTTAATATAGATAGCTATATTCGTAGGTTATTATATATGAACTTCATGTGAATCACAAACCAGAAACTGATAATAAATTAAACAAAATTAAGAGAAAGGAAGAGAAAAATAGTACTAAAGAAAGCCATCAAATGACAAGGGAAAAGAGCAAGAGAAGAACAAATGAACAGAGAATAACTACTAAAACACCCAGAAATAAAGTGGCAAAATGCCAATAAGTACATTCTTATCAATAGCTACTTTAAATGTCAATGGACTAAATGCTATGATCAAAAGACATAGGGTGGCTGATTGGATAAAAAAAATAAGACCCATACACATGCTGCATACAAGAGACACACTTGAGACCTAAGGACACTAACAAACTGAAAATAAAGGGACAGAGAAAAGATACTCCATGCAAATAGAAATGAAAAGAAAGCTGGAGTAGCTGTATTTATATCAGAATAAATAGACTTTAAAACAAAAACTGCAACAAGAGACAAAGATGGGCACTACATAATGATAAAGGAGCAATCCAACAAGAGGATATAACACTTATAAATATCTATGCACCCAACATAAGAGCACCTAAATATATAAAGCAATTATTAACAGACATAAAAGGAGAAATCAACAGTAACACAATAATAATAGGGGACTTTGACTCTCCACGTACAGCAATGTATAGATCATCCAAACAGAAGATCAATAAGGAAATATTGGCCTTAAATGACACATTAGACCAGATGGACTTAGTAGATATACACAGAACATTCCATCCAAAAAGCACAGAATACACATTCTTTTCAAATGCACATGGAACATTCTCCAGGATAGATTACATATTAGGTCACAAGGCAAGTCTCAATAAATTTAAGAAGACTGAAATAATATGAAGCATCTATTCTGACCACAGTGGTATGAAACTAGAAATCAGCTACAGGAAGAAAACTAGAAAAGACACAAATATTTGGAGATTAAACAAAATGCTACTGAACAATGATTGGGTCATTGAAGAAATCAAAGGAGAAATCAAAAAGTACCTGGAGAAAATTAAAGTGAAAATATGGCATGCCAAAATCTATGGGATACAGCAAAAGCGGTTCTAAGAGGGAAGTTCATAGCAATTCAGCACTAACTCAACAAAAAAGGAAAAATCCCAAATAAACAATCTAACAGTGCACCTAAGGAAACCGGAAAAAGAAGAACAAAGCCCAAAGTCAGTACAAGGAAGGAAATAATAAAGATCAGAGCAGAAATAAATGAAATAGACACTAAAAATAATAGAAAAAAATCAATGAAACTAAGAGCTGGTTCTTTGCAAAGATAAACAAAATTGACAAACCTTTAGCTAGACTCACCAAGAAAAAAGGGAGAAGGCTCATATCAATAAAATCAGAAAGAAAAGAGGAGAAATTACAACAGGCACCTCAGAAATACAAAAGGTTATAAGAAAATACTACAAAAAGCTATACGTCAACAAATTGAATAATCTAGAAGAAACGGATAAATTCTTAGAATTATACAACCTCCAAAACTGAATCAAAAAGAAACAGAGAATTTGAATAGACTAATCATCAGTAAAGGGACTGAAACTAATCAAAAACTTCCCAAAAAATAAAAGTCCATTACCAGATGGCTTCCCTGGTGAATTCTACCAAACATTCAAAGAAGCCTTCATACTTAACCTTCTCAAAATCTTCCCGAAAATTTAAGAGGAGGGGAACCTTCCCAACACATTCTACGAGGGCCAACATTACCCTGATATCAATACCAGAGAAGGACAACACACAAAAAAAGAAAATTTCAGGCTAATATCACTTATTAACATTGATGCAAAATTCCTCAACAAAATACTAGCAACTCGAATACAACAATATGTTAAAAAGATCATACTCCACGATCAAGTGGGATTTATTCCAGGAATGCACGGATGGTCAACATGCACAAATCAATCAACATGATACATGACATTAACAAAATGAAGAATAAAAATCACATGATCATCTCAATAGATGCAGAGAAAGCATTTGACAAGATACAGCATCCATTTATGATAAAAACTCTGAATAAAACAGGTATAGAAGGAAAGTACCTCAACATAGTAAAGGTCATTTATGACAAACCCACAGATAACATCATGCTCCATGAAGAAAAGCTGAAAGCTATCCCTCTATGAACAGGAACCAGACAAGGATGCCCATTTTCACCACTCTTATTTAACATAGTATTGGAAGTCCTAGCCAGAGCAATCAGGCAAGAAAAATAAATAAAATGTATCCAAATTGGAAAGGAAGAAGTGAAACTGTCACTATTTACACACGACATGGTTTTATATGTAGAAAATCCTAACGAATCCTCCAAAAAGCTTTGAGAAATAATAAATGATTACAGTAAAGTCAGCAAAATCAACATACAAAAATCAGTTGTGTTTCTATACGCCAACAACAAAGTCACAGAAAGAGACATCAAGAATACAACCCCATTTATAATTGCAACAAAAAGAATAAAACACCTAGGAAAAAATTTAACCAAAGAGGTGAAAGACCTGTACCCTGAAAATTATAAAACATTGTTGAAATAAATTGAAAAAGACGCACAAAAAATGGAAAGATATTCAGTGTTCTTGGATGGGAAGAATTAACATAGTTAAAATGTCCATACTTCCTAAAGCAATCTACAGATTCAATGCATCCCTATCAAAGTTCCAATGACATTTTTGACAGAAAGAGAACAAATAATCCTAAAATTTATATGGAACAATGAAAGACCCCAAATAGCCAAAGGAATCTTGAGAAAAAAGAACAAAACTGGAGGCATCACAATCCCTGACTTCAAAATATACTACAAAGCTATAGTAATCCAAACAGCATGGTATTGGCACAAAAACTGACACACCGATGAACAGAACAGAATCAGGAGCCCAAAAAGAAACCTACATACCTATGGACAGGTAATTTTCAACAAGGGAGCCAAGAACATACAACAGAGAAAGGAAAGTCTCTCCAATAAACGGTGTTGGGAAAACTGGACAGCCACATGCAAAAGAATGAAAGTAGACCATTATCTTATACTATACACAAAAATTAACTCTAAATGGATTAAAGACTTTAATGTAAGACCTGAAACCATAAAACTCCTAGAAGAAAACATAAGCAGTATGCTCTTCAACATGGGTCTTAGCAGCATATTTGCAAGTAGCATGTCTGACCAAGCAAAGGAAACAACAGAAAAAAAAAACAAATGGGACAACGTCGAACTAAAAAGCTTCTGCACAGCAAATGAAATCATCAACAAAAAGAAAAGACAGCCTAACAATTGGGAGAAGATATTTGCAAACAATATATCTGATAAGGGGTTAATATCCAAAATATATAAGGAACTTAACACATCTCAACAACAAAAAGCTAACAACCTAATTAAAAAATGGGCAAAAGGTCTGAACAGACATTTTTCCAAAGAAGATATACAGATGGCCAATAGGCACAGGAAATGTTGTTCAACATCACTAATTATTAAGGAAATGCAAATCAAAACAACTATGAGCTATCACCTCACACCCATCAGAATGGCTATAATTAACAAGACAAGAAATAACAAGTGTTGGAGAGGATGTGGAGAAATGGGAATTCTCACACACTCCTGGTGGGAATGCAAACTTGTGCAGCCACTATGGAAAACAGTAGGGAGATTCCTCAAAAAATTAAGAATAGAAATACCATAAGATCCAGCTATTCCACAGCTGGGTATTTTTCCAAAGAACATGAAAACACAAATGAGTAAAGATATATGCACCCCTATGTTCACTGTGGCATTATTCACAATAACCAAGACTTGGAAGTAACCTAGGTACCCATCAAGGGATGAGTGGGTAAAGAAAATGTGGTATGTATACACAATGGAATACTACTTAGCCATAAGAAATGATGAAATCCAGCCATTTGTTAAACATGGATGGACCTTGAGGGTATTACGCTAAGTGAAATAAGTCATAGGGAGAAAGTCAAATACCGTATGATCTCACTTGTAAGGAGAAGACAGAAACAACAACAAACAATCACATAGAGACAGAGATTAGATTGGTGGTTACAGAGGGGAAGGGGGAAGGAGGAGGGCGAAAGGGGTGATTAGGCACATGTGTGTGGTGATGGATGGTAATTAGTCTTTGGGTGGTGAACATGATGTAATCTACACAGGAATCAAAACATAATTGTGTACACCTGAAATTTACGTAATGTTACAAACCAATGTTACTGCAATTAAAAAAAAGAAACGGAAAAAAAAGATGAGAAATCTGAGTCACAGAGAAAAGAAAAATGAGCAGAGGAACCACAGTTGTGGCTTTAACCTTCTAGCTAATAAGGAATTAAAGAAACTGTTGATCTATTTTGTCTTAATACAATATGCTATTACCTCCCAAAATATAACAGAGCTTTCGCAGAGCTGAAAGAATTTGTGTAGAGGTCGGTGTTAGAATTTCAAGAAATTACACATTTAAACATTTTATAATAGAGAATGAAAATAAAGAATAATGTATAAAATTACATTTTCATTTTATATTTTTCTTAAGAAGTTTTCAGCATTACACATTTGGATTCTTTATTCAACCTAACTCTCTTGAACTAAACATATTATAATTCTGACTATTCAAATTATTATATTGAACTTATTAAAAGGTTGTGAAAATTATTTATGGCTAACCAGTTAGAAAGTGAAACATTTTACCAAAAAAATGAATTAACCCTCAGCAACACTAAGCTAAACATTACAAAGTGATTATCTGAGTCACATACTTGAGTTTGCTTTAGGTCATAAAGTAGTATCAGGTCATGAAGTGACTAATAAATTATACTCTTCTAAACCACATGTTAATAGAAATATTAAAAAGCAGTGATCCCAGGGGCTGACCTGGTTGCATAGTGGTTAAGTCTGCACACTCCACTTCAGTGGCCTGGAGTTTGCTGATTCAGATGCTGGGTGCAGACCTATGCACTGCTCATCAAGCCATGCTGTGGTAGCATCCCACATACCAAATAGAGGAAGATGGACACAGATGTTAGCTCAGCGACAATTGTCCTCAAGCAAAAAGAGGAAGATTGGCAACAAATGTTAGCTCAGGCCAGTCTTCCTCACCAAAATAAATAATAATAGTGAACCCAAATATACCAACCACATTCAGAAAGTCTATGGGGAAAATTCTCTTCTTTAACCTGCTCCTAGACTTTGCAAAGTTTGAAGTGGGCCTTTCCTAAAGAAAACACTTTTCCATTATGGGAGGTCTACTCCCAGCTATGTTGCCTGTCCATTAAAATTTTACCTCATTGTATGTGACCTGAATAGAGAGATGGTACCTCAAGACCAATCTCAGCACAATATCACATCCAAAAGAAATAAAAGTTGGAGAATTTGTTTTGTTTTTTTCTTAGTTTTCTTTTACTGCACAACAAATGACCACAAATTTAGCAGCTTAAAACACCTATTAATTGGCTCAGAATTCTGTAGGTCAGATCTCCGGCATGGTGTCACTGGGTCCTCTACTCAGGGTATCACAAGGCAGAAATCAAGGTGTCAACTGAGCTGAGTTTTCATCTGGAAGGTCTGAGAAAAAAAATTCATTTTCAAGCTCATTCTAATTGCTGGCAGAATTTAGTTCCTGGAGAATTTGTGACCTATGTCTCTGTCTTCTTTTTGGCTGCAAACCAGGGCATTCTCAGTTCCTGGAGGCCTCCCACTGTTCCCCGCCAAAAAGCCCTCTCTATAACAAGGCGTTTGCTTTTTAAGGCCAGCAGGAGTATGTCTCTGCTGCTTTGAAACTCCGATTTTCCCTCTTGCAATACTGGAGAAAACTCTCTGCTCTTAAATGACTTACTCAGTTAGGTCAGGCCCACTCAAGATAATCTTCCTTTTGCCATATAGTGTAATATAATCAGGAGAGTGGATGTCTCATATTCAGAAGTTCTACCCTTCCCCAAGGGGAGAGGATTATATAAGGGCGAGGGGTCACTGGAAGTTATCTTAGAAATATGCCTGCCAGTTTTATTCTAATTTTATTCACACTATAGGGTTGGTTATGATGATGAAATGTGCACATTCATATGGCCAGTAACTACCCTCTCAGAAACTTCTCCACATAGCGAACCTCCATTGACCACGACAGATATCCTCCCAAAAAGTACAGTAGTTGGCAAGACAACAACTGAGAAGATCAAGATCTTACAGAAGAAAGGAGACTGGGAGAGCAGTGAAAAAGTCATTAAATATGTGTTAGGGTCAGTGTATTCTTTACCAAGGTATTTGTTTCCTAAACAAACCATATTAGTCAACATCAAATTGTTTGAATACACAATTGTCCTGACTCATCTTTGATCATTCAGGAAACATGCCTGCAGACATCACGATTTGCTAATATTTGTAAGTTTTGATTTACTTTGCTTATAAAATTTTCTTCTTTTATAGAGCTTTTGGATCAGCTCTTACAGGCTTGTAAATGTAATATATTTTGCATTTGCGTTTTCCTTTATTTGTTTTCACAAGTTACAGCAAAATGCTTGTGTTGCTCCCTAGCTTACCATCTTACTTTCTCGACGTGATTTTTTATCCATACCACTGCATAATCTTCAGTGTCTGTATCTTCAATAAATACTTGTTGAAAGACTGAACAAATGAACAAATTAATGAATGACTGAATGATTGAACATTGAGAGGGTACTGCATAATGAGATGTCTCTACTCTTTTCTGAACCTAAGAGAAAGAGGAAGAATAACTATCCCCACATTGTTTGTTTTGAAAGAGCTGAATTGAACTATATATATATATAAAGATCACGGATTTTTAATTTGGGGCATATTGATATAACACTTTGTTTATTCCAAAACAGCATCTACCAGTGGTGTAACTTCTCAGGTATGAATCAGGAACGGAAAATGCGATGGTTAGTTTTACGTGTCAGCTTGGCTGGGCCACAGTATCCAGACATTTGATCAAGCAGGAGGATGTTTTGGATGAGATTAACATTTACAGCAGTGGAGTTTGAGTAAAGCAGATTGTCCTTCATAATATGGGTGGTCCTCACCAATCAGTTGAAGGCTTAATAGAACAAGAGACCGTTATACCCCAGAAAGAGGGAATTCTGCCAGCAGACAGCCTTCAGACTTGAACTGCAACATCAGCTCTTCCCTGGGTCTCCAGCCTGATGGCCCACCCTGCAGATTTTGGACTTGCCTGCCTCCATAATCACATGAGTCAATTCTTTAAAATCAATCTCTCTCAAGCTCTCTTTCTCTCTCTCTTCCCCCTCTCTCTCAATACACACACACACACACACACACACACATTCCATAGGTTCTGTTTCTCCAGACAACCCCGACTAATAAAGGAAGTCTCAAGGCACAGCCACACTCTCAGAGTAACAGCCTGCTAGACTGGGAGCCCTCTTTAACTCACAATAGCCAAGGCTTTGCTATTGAGCCAGGGTCACCACCTGTGCTGGACTGTCTCTTTATCAACTTGACATCACAGTCACCTTCTTCAAAGGTCTCCTATGCACTGCAGAAGAGAAACCAGGAACTACATTTCCAGAATCCCCTTCCTTGTGTGGTCATAGGTTAGAGTCTACCAATGAGAGGGACTTGCATGAGACCTAGAAGGCAGAAGAAAAGGAGAGACTGTTATCCTCTGGAGCAGTTGCAGACAGCTGTAGACAGACATGTTAGCCGACATGAGGATCAAAGTAACGTGAGCTTCCAGAATCACTGAAACCACTGCTGCAGGATGAGTCACCAGTGCAGCCTTCCTGCCCCTCACTCCTGCAGGGCTTCCAACAGTTATATAGGCCTCCATTTCCCTGTAGTGAAACCCTTCGCATTCAGAATGCATACAATGCCTTCTGTGTTCTGACCAGACCCAGACTGTACATAACTACTACGTTATTTGGGGGAAAAGGGAAGGGAGCTCTTCATTCTTTCCTATTAAATGGCCTCAGTTAGGGCTACTCTAACCTATCAGTTAGGGTATAATAACTTTGAACTCCAAGAGGGATCATAATCCTCTTCCTCCCAGAAAGTCCCATGGCTCCTCTAACAGTGGGTCAACTCTTCATCCTCCCGTCTTTAAATCCACAGGCCTGAGGTCATTGGAGAGAAGCAGCATGACTCTCAGTAGAACAAAAATGAGATAATTCCCTTGGCAAAAATATCTCCCATTACACTACCCCTGGAATGATAAGTTCCAATTTATCTGACACAATCATGACTGAGACACTAAAACAGTTCTTCCCAGAACAAAGAAAATAAATTGATGGTTTCATTTTTAGGAATAAAACTGCTGACAACGTTAGAACAACAGTTTATCCCTCTTAAATATCTGTGTGCATCGTGTCTGTTTTCTTTAGTTCTCTCTCACAGGCACCCTACTACAATAAGATAAACCCTAAAAGTCACTGCATTACAATAGGATAAATCTTAAACTCTGACCCTGACTATGACTCTTAACCTGGTCCATCTGGCCTCTGCATAACATCTCAGATTCACTTCATTCACTCTGAATTCAGACCTCGTTTGCCTTTTTATAATTTATTGAGTTAATCATGTTCCTTTAGGTCATAGCGCCTCTGCACATTCCATTCTCTCGGCCTGAAAAAACTACCATGGACTCTGACCCTACCATCATACCCTTTGTCTCAGTAATTTCTACTCAGTCTGCAGGTCTCCTTTTAAATGTCCCTTCCACAGGCAGTTTACTTCATCCTGCTATTCATATTGATATAATCTTGCACTTCCCCTTTGTAGTGCATATTGCAACTATAACTTACTAATTTTTAAAAATTATTAAATTAGTATCTTCCTTCCTTTCTAGACCTGGTGTTACATTTTCACCACTATATCTTTGATACTGGCATAATGTTAAGCAAATAGACATTAAATACGTATTGAATGAAAAAAAGAAAGGGAGGAAGATAGGAAGGGAGTATGGGAAGGTGATGTGATCTTTAAAATTAAATTCACATAAATTAGTGATATGCCAGGCAGCACTATTGAAAAGGGAATCTATGGATTGGCTGGAGAGAAAAAAGACCTTTATAGAAGGCTAGAGAAGTATTCTGACTGGAAAAAAATTAATACAGTGTGAAGTCACTAAAAGAAACCTTGGTTTTTGGAAATGGTGATGACAGAAATTAAAGGAGATTCTGTATTTCATCTGCAGTTTTGAGTACGTAAGTAATTTTTTAAATAAAGTGGGTTGACACTGGTGCACTGGTGTAAACCATACTACCTTCCATTTTTGGAAGCGTTTGTCTTCACCTATACCCAACTGAACTCCGTGGGCTTTGTCAGCAAACAAGGGCTCCAGGCTTTCCTGGTTCTTGGCAATACAAAATAGCCTGAATCATAGGACAGGAAATAAAACAGACGTGGACTATTCTCCCTTGTGTACAAGAGTAGCCACTTGCCACATGAAAAGAAGTAAATACACTGTGTTACCTACTAAGAATGTGAGAGTAGCACACCATTTGAATCACTTTGTTCTGCAATATCTACTGAATTCCTACCATCACTCTCCAACTTCTTCATTCTACTTTTATAACCACTCACCCCTCCAAAAGTCAACATGATAACTTTCCCCAGGGATTTGTGTGTATGTGTGTGTTGGGTCACAAGCAGAAGGAACTTGGCATCAGCAGCACACTTAGATAAGTCAAGCCAGGTCAAAGAGAAAGGTCAGGTCAAAAGGGAAAGGGAAATACAGAACGAAGGGTACATTTCTTTAGAACCAGATTCATGGACAGTTGCCAACACTACACAACTGCGTACTGTGTGGAAGAATGCCAAAATGTGACAGCAGGAAACTTCCACAAAGAAGAAAATAAAAGAGTCTTTCTATGAGGGCTTAATGCAGTGAGAATGAAAAATAATTCAGTGTCATGGCTTTAAATTATATGAAAGACGATTGAGTGGAAGAGAGTAATATAGCTTAAAATTATGTGTACTGAAGAAAAAGCACACATACCACATAAAGCAAAGATGCTGCATCCAAGACATGTAATATACTGAAGTGCAGAGTATTTCAATTATTCCAGTTCTCTTAGAAAATGAAAAAAATCAAACATACACACACATGCACACAAATATGCACTGATGTTATAAGGAAAACAAGGGAACGCACATGTTAATAGGGATTTTGATGAGACTTCTTGGTCATCAGACTACACTTTAGCTTTCAGAGTTTGTATTCTTATATTGATTGCTCTTGCCTACTTTTTTTACATGGTTCTGTGTTGTCCAGGGCAACACCTGAGTGTCTCGATCACTTTCTTTCCTAAATCTGCACAACCTTCTAAGATATTTTCTGTGCTATGAATCATTTTCCTTTCTTCATAGTAATTGCCAACATATAATCTATTTCTTTAAATGTACTAGTTCTTTAAATTTCCCAAAAGCCATGATGTTATCCTTCAAAAGGACAAGGAAAAAAACACTAAAAGAATCCCTTAAAATCTCTATTTCTTCCATGCTACCTATATCTCATTTAGAAATTTTATCCAGAAGTTCCACTTGTAGTACCTATTCTGTGTGCATTTTGTTTCTCAAAGCATGAGGCCTGGCTTTGCATGTAGTTCAGTTTGTTATTGCCCTTTATGCAATATTATGCAGATTAAATGATTGTGCACAATGACTATCTCCAAATTTTCGCCCGTTATGATAAAGCACTTTTCAATTTCAGTCAGTGGGCTCACGGAAATACATGGAGGAAATATAATTGCATATTTTTCCTTCTATAGATCATGGCTTTTCCCATTTCTTGATAACAGATAATTTTGAAAAACAGACACTAAAACACACTGCTTCCAGTCTCTCTTGCAATTTTGTACTATCATTAAAAAAAAAAAGAGCGCTGGAGGAATTCTTCAAAGAATTAATGAATCACTGTATGTGAAATCTAAACAAGAAACAGTGTTAACATTGAAGTGCTCGATGAGAGGGGAATTTCAAATGTGCTGAAAATGTCCATTTCTAAGGAGGTAGCCTAGGACATATTCACACATGTGCAATATTATATATGTATGGCTGTGTACATTCATACATAGCAATGTATTGCAGCATTTTTTAATGATAAAGCATTGGAAACAACCTAAACGTCTTTCAAGAAGAGACTAGTTAATAAGTAATGGTGTGTTCATACCACGGAATAGCATGCAGCCACAACAAAGAATGGGGAAGCTTTTTATATACCAATATAAAATGATCGTTATATATGTTTTAAGTAAAATGGCAAGGAGCAAGATGTGTATATAATATGCTACTATTTGAATAAAGTGAGGGATATATATTATCGTGTGTGTGTTTGCTGCAATACAACACATGCAATCCTTAAAAACTACCTTCAGCACAGGTTTTTGGGGTGGTTTTTGATAGAGCATTATTTTAGCAGTAGTTACCAATCCACTACATATATGTACCATAATTTCAACAAAATTTGTTTCTTCCAGTTCTGCTTCAACACATGAATTTCAGGGGAATGCAAACATTCAATCTAAGATACATAGATAGATAAACAAAAAATGTAAGGCCTCTAAATTCATAGGCATGGCTTTCACTCCAATCCATCCTTAGGACCTAACTTAAAAAGGTCCTGTTGATTAGAGGAGGTAAAGAGCTAAAAAGAGCTGAGCAAAGAAATATATTTGATAGTATAGAAACCACCTGGAGGTAGGGTGATGCCTGTCTTTATTTTTTGAGAGAGTAAATAGACAGGGCAATGGTTTTAACCAAGGATATGGACATAGACAGATATAGAAATAGATCACAGCCCCTTTTTAAACTTGTTAAAACTGCAAATAGCTGGCAGAAACTTATGGAAATAGTGATTCAGTGAGTGAACAGGAGAATCCCTTGATTGTGATGGCCCTTCTGGTCGAAGATAAACACAGGGGGAGAAACTCTATCTCTGGTCTAGCCCCTGAACACATACATCTGACTCTAAAGACAAAAGAACCATAAACAATAAGAAAAAGCTGCTTCCCTCAGAACACATTGGGGCCTAAGATAATTTGCTCTATGAGACCGCTAACATATTAACACAAAACAAGAGCGTCCTTCATTTCCATTCTCCCATTCCACCACAACTCATCACACCCCGAGGACTTTGGGCCAAGGCCTGTGGAAAAAACTGGACTCTGGGGCACCTTCTGCCTACAGTGAGACAAATCATCAGCAAGCCAGTAGGGTTTGGGCAGCAGCTATCAGGCCATGCCAAGGACAGACTGAAGCATCCAGTGGAGTAGCACAAGGTCGTGAAATATTGCTGAACACCTGGGAACACTCCCTGGACAGTCACAGGAATACTTAGAAGAACTCTCCTGGGGCTTGAGTGCCTCCCCTGGGCAGTTAGACACTAGGCCCAGAGTGATCCATAACACATGCATTCAACAAACCCAGAGTGATCCATAACACATGCATTCAACAAAAGAATCTGTGAAATGTTTCTGTGAAGAAAATGTGTACTTTTATTCCTATCCCATATATAAGGAAATAACAGTTTTCAGAAGTAGTGTATCAGTCACATAGAGAATCCCCATTTGCAGGAGGATCATGCAAAAATAACTCCTCCCCTTTTTGTCACACACTGTTTATCTGAATAACAAGTGAGACTTAAAAGACTTTTCACGTAATAAATAAACAGTATGCTAGACAAGATTTTCTTAGTTAAAAGTAAAATGAGCATGTAAATCATTGGACAGAACAATCCAAGGAGAAAGTTCTTTATCTTATATTTCTTCTCCATTTCAATTTGAGCTGTACAATCTGATATAAATTGTCCATGACCAAGTATTTTGGTTATGTTCATTTTTAATAAAGCGCTAAAGCCTTTCATTTTTCATTTCTCTAATGTTTCAGAATATAGTTCAAACCACTTAAAAGTGAAAGAGGATATTTAAAGCATTGACGTATGGGGGATATTTCTACTTCTCTTCCTCATATTACCCTTCCCAAGCTCACCTTTTCAACTCGCCTGTTTCAACACAACCTTACTTCCCTCCAGCTAATCCTTATCTTTGTCCTCACCATCAAAGCCACACTTCTCAAAAGCATTGTGCACATTGTTTTCTTCAATTCCTCACCCGTCATTCTCTGCTCAACCCACTCCAACTGGCTTCCACTCCCATCAAAACCACCCTCTCTAAGATCATCAATTATCTCCCTCTCCAACAGGTATCATTTCTCTGAAGAATTTTACACTGCAGACCACTTCTCTCTCCCTGGCTTCTATCACTCCACTCTTTTATCTCTCTGGCCACTCCTTTTCTAGCTCAGTTCCAGACTTCTCTTCATCTATCAGCCTTTAAATGTCAGACTTCCTCAAGTCACAGTTATGGGTCCCCTTCTCCTCCCACCCCACACCAGTGGTTGCACACCCAGATGCCTCAGGAGCTAGGCAGGTAATCCACTACTATGAAGCAGACCAGGAAAAGCCCTCCATGAAGGGAAAATCTACCATCTAAAGGGGAAATCGAGCTCCAGTTCATTATGACATGCAGGAATGTGATGGAAATCTTGCCCCCAGCTTCAATTACTATATAAACACCAATTTTCAATTATTTATCTTGAGAGTAGACTTTTCTTTGAAACCCCAAATATATACATTCAAATGTCTACTCAACATTTTCACTTGGATATCTTGAGAGGGCTTCACACTCGAAACATGCCCAAAACAGAATTCATGATTTCTCAGTCTGGTTCTCCTGGGAAAGCAGATTCATTTTATTGTCTACAATAAATGACATCATTATGATTACGAAAAGCTAGGTGTTAAGTATAGTTGAGCATCCTTCACTTAATTGTTAACAACATATCCTCAGAGTACTCAAAGTACCTATTTTCAGAACATATGTGTATATGATATATGTACATGAATATGTGTATAAATATAAATATATATTTGAGCTTTGTGTGTATGATATATGTTTATATCACTTATGTATATGTGAAATATATACATATATATGCGCATCAGTATTAGCACTAGTGTTAATGTATAGCATTAGTGCTGCCAGAATATAGTAAAGAATTATCTGCTAGAATATGTTGATAAGACTTGGAATTGACTCCAAAGAGAGTAGCTTACATGACAGTCCCAGTGAAGAAGATTTCCACTCAATATAAGGCAGAATGTCTTATCCGCAGGGCTGATCTAGTGGATGCTGGGGCGTCCAAGTCCCTCTTGAGGAGAGAAAGACTTATTCCACTAGTTGGAGGAGAAGATGACCTTCAGCTTTTAATCCTCTTCAAGGATTGCCTAAGCTGCAGAAAACTGTCTTGCCCACGATCCAATGACTGGTCGATAGCTGAGCATAAAAGTCCAGCCCTCCAGCCAAAACTCATGGCAGCTCTGACAGGCCATTGCAGCCCTGGTCTTGCTGTGGGCTCAGCTGAAGCTTTCATTGGGACTGTATGACATCTTGACTTCTCTCTCTGCCCAATCTTGCCTCCTTCCCTTCCTTCCTCAGGTGATGATGCAAAGAGCACTTCCTAATAAATGCTCTATACCCTAATTTCTCCTCTGAGTCCGTTTCCTGAGGAACCCAATCTGAAACACTTGCCAAATATGGAATGACTTGCATTCTAAAGAGAATAGTCCCATTATTGGAAATGTCCAGATATGGGACAATTATTTTTAAATGTTACAGAAAAGATGCATATTTGGATGTCCATTAATGTTCCTTTCAAATAAATGATTTTATGATTCTAAGTTTTGGACACTGGAAATCATATAATTAATATACTTTATGTGTAGAGTACTTAATAATTATACATATTATCTCATTCAAGCCTCACAAAAACTGGAAGAAACAGAGACAGTATTAGCTCCATTTTACAGAAGAAGAAACTGAGGTTCAGAAACATTATTTGGCCCAAGGTCACATATTTATTACATAAAGGATCTAGTGCTTGAACTGAGTTGTTCTCATTTCTCAGTCTATAACCAAAGCTCCTTTTACTGTATCAATTATGAGAAAGGACTATGGGATTCCATAAATACTGCATAACCAAAAATGATATTGAATTTTTAATTTGCTCTGCCATTGCCCGTATTTTAATGAGCATTTTTTTAAAATCATTGAAACTTCAGCTGTGTTTCCATTTGCCAGGTATAAGTAATTCCATCCAAGAAGTTTGATGGGATCTTTGAGACTTAGAGGAAGCCTGTATTATTTCGTTTGGTTCCACATGAGAGTCTGCCTTTCTGCTCAGTGGCATAGGCATTTCCTATGATAAAGCTGGCAGCACACATCACAGCCTTCAGACTGCTAGGACCAAAGCCAGAGGTCCTTGAGTAAAATTTTGCATGTTCATAAGAACATTACAATAGCAGCAGATGAGGGGAGCTTTGTACAAAATATTTCTGAAATTAAAAGTTAGCAAGTAGATTCCATTCTGGCATCCACCACGGTAGACAAAGCAAAGACTAGCCCTTTTGGTTGCTGGGACTTAAGATTGTGTGGTAGAAAAAAAATTAAACAAAGGCCTGCCAAAAGCCATTATATCTTGGAAGTTACATTAGGTTCTCAGAATGGCTAAAACACTTGACAACACTCTGAAGAGAAGCAATAGCATCTTTCTTTAGCTCCAGATTATGTCCTTTGAAACAACAATATAACCCAAATTAACCTTACGGGAGCAAAATTGAAGACAGAAATTTTCATGGAATCCGACCAGACCATCTTAGCCTTTTAATTAATGAAGACTTAGCCTTCTAAGGACATGTTTTGTTGTCAGGCAGAATTTTCATCCCAGAAGTAGAAATGACAGTTTCAAACTTGATTCTATGGAACTCCCTTGGGGGAGCCCGGAAGAAGGGGTGAGGGTACACATTAAAGGGTGACAGAAATATACCCACTCCTACTTCAACTTCATATTGGACTTTCTTATAAACTTTCACTTAAAAAATGTTACACAAATGTAGGGGTAAAATGTTTGAAACCACTCTGATAAGTGATACAAAGGTGTGGTTTCAAGGCTGGTGTGCATACCATTTGCTGCAAGCAGGACGGCGCCATCGCCTCCTTTCCAGGAGGCATTGGAGACAAGCATTGAGTCTGGGTCCTGTCACTTCCCAGCTGTGTGAGACATAGGGCAACTTGCCTGAGCCTCAGTTTTTCATCTAGAACTTATGGCTAATAATACTATTCTCATGGGGTAGTTATAAAGACATTATAAACTATTATGCCCAGCATCCATCACCACAGCTTCCTCAGAATGGCAGCATCTTCAGACTCTGCAGCTCCACAGCTGCTGACACTCCTGACACCACTGCAGCAGCCTGGGCACCTGCATCAGAGCCCTCCACCCTCTTCAGTTCCCAGAGCCACCTGTTCTACCACCACGACTTCCTGCCTTCTCAGATATCCCTTCATCACAGACAAAGGCTTTAACCATTTCCATCAAACATCATCATTGTTATTGTCACACTGTCTTCTATTTCTTGTACAATAACATACACAGTTGTCTTCTTGAAAATGAAGAGCATGAAATCTAGCAGGCAATGGAGCATTTAATGTGTGGGCTCTGGAGTCCGACTGCCTTAATTTGAATCCTAACTCCACCACCTATTAGCTGTGTGATCACAGGCAAGACACTTAACATTTCTAAGCCTTGTTTTTCTCATCTATAAAATTGGCACATTAATGGCACCCACTCTGAAGGAACATTATGAAAAATAAATAATCCATGTAAACTCCATGGAACACAATAAGTACTTGATAAATGCTATCTATTATTATTTAGCATCTCACTAGAGTAACCTCATTTTTAAATGCCATGCTTCAGGCAGTAGAGCTTTAGGAAATAAAATAAAATGAGTAAGAAATATTAAGTGAAAATGCAAGAATGTACACTCAACAGATCATTTGTGCTTTTAATAAGAAGGGTATATATCTAGATATGTAGACTGTCTATGGAAGAAACAGACATCATGGATTCCCTCTGAGAAGGAGAACCTGGGAACTAAAGGAAAGGAGTGGAAAAGAGACAATTTTTACTGTAGACTATTTTTTACTGTGTGAATTGTTTAATATGTGTAGGAATTACCTAGTCTAATAAATAAAACATTAAAAAGAATATTTCCTTTTAGTTTATCTACAAGTAATATTTGGAAGGTGTCACCAAGATACTGTTGCTTTCCAAAGGCATATTATAGTAATCACAAAGGTAATGAATTGGAAGAGCTTTGACTGCAATGATATCTTTCAATATTGTTCCACTTTACAGATTTTCATTGATTGTATGAGTTACTTCTTTGACAGTGAAGCATGTGAATTTCAATTTAGACATCAGAAAGTTAATAGATAAAAATTATATTTTACTTAAGGGACATTAACCAAAAATTTCAATGAGTGAGAATATAATTCTACACCTGATATTCAGTAACACACCACATACTCCTTCCCACTGTCTACCCTCCCCCATGTTATTTGCAAATCGATTTCGAAAAACTGAGCTAATGTGTAAGGAAGCCAATTTTAACCCTGTCCTTTTATGTTTCTTTTTTTCTTCTATGAAATCTTCTCCAACCCTCATAGGTGGCCTTCTCTTCTACAGGAATGTTAATTACAATTTATTGATTGATTTCTATGTGCCAGACACTGTTTTGAACACATTCCATATGTTTTAACTTACATTCCTTCCAATGAAAAGCCTATTTTTAAAATTCAGTAACAGAGAATAATAAAAATTCAATAATTTTGTTGGCCAATAGCACACAACTAATAAATGACAAAGTGTAAAATAAGACCATATGGTTGCAATGTCTGTGCTTTTCATCATTAAAAAAAAAAAACTACCCACAGTTATTGCCTGTGCCTCTCATTAAACACTTTAACATGTGCTACTTTAAATTATTCGTTTTATGTTTTGTTTTTGTTTGATTTTTGCCCATGTCCAGCCATCCTAACTTGATTTTAAGTCCCTCCAGGAAAGAACCCTGTCTTTTGACCCCTTTCTATTCCCAGCAGTTAGTACTAGACCCAAAGAATAACGATGGGAATAATGGAGTTGTGGTGTTTGGCGATGGTGGTGATGGTGATAATGGTATAATAACAAAGCCCACTAGGTGGGATTTGGGGCAGGCACTGTGTGCTGAAGTGTGCTTAGCCGCTCAACATGTACTGTCTCAACATCCACTCTATGCCAAACTAGTGTAGTCTCTGAACTTACGTAAGAGTAACAAGGTACTGTAACTGCATGATAAAAAGCTTTATGGGGTGCACTTAGGATACAGAGGGTGACTATTATACCCAGAGAGGAGGAAGAGACTTTGTAGTCCAAGTATACATTTGAGTCCAAGTACGCATTGTTACTATTTTATTTTATTTTTGTGTGTGAGGAAGATTGGCCTTGAGCTAACACCTATTGCAAATCTTCCTCTTTTTGCTTGAGTAAGATTCTCCCTGAGCTAACATTGTTACTATTTTTATTTTTCTAGCTCAGAATGAGGTTTAGTGTATACCAGGCCAAGTTAACGGCTTTGAATGAATTATTTCAATTAATCCTAGCTACAGCATTGTGAGTTTGCAATGAAAACTCCTTTATGCACATGAAAAAAGTAAAGCTCACTTTTCCTAGGATCACTTGGCTTATAAGTGTTAGAAATGGTATTTGAGCTTCTAGCCGCAGAATCTGAGCTCTTAATTGATGTTCGACACTGCCTTTTCCAAGACCTTTAAAATGAAAAACATTCCATTTGAAGTCATCTGAAAGTTCCACAAATTATACAAAAAGCAATCTGTAAATTTGGTTAAAACTCAGCAAAATCCACCTAGTTCAGAAACAATCATTCTAGTTGAACAGTATTTTTGAGATCTTTACAATTCTCCTACGTCCATGACAACCTGTGCTATAGAGTAGAAGAGAGAGATTGTCTGAAACTCTACTCTGAGCTCACCCACTCCAGATCTAAGAAGTCAAGGAGAGAGCCTAATTAACATGATTTTGAGTTTTCTTGAAAAGCAAAAGACAATGATATTTTAAAGGGCCAAGTATTACAACCTGGTAAAGAAGTTATGGGAATAATCAAAATGCACAGTTTCTAAGCTTTCAGGCAAGTTGGAATCCAGATGCATAGGAGAGAAGCAAGTGAGACATTAGTAACCAAAATTATTCTAAATTCATTTAATGCAAACAATTTATCAAATAAAGTGAAAATAGTCTGGATATGCACAGCTTACAGTCTCTTGAGGAAACCAGGCAGAAAGAGCCAGGAAGACTTTCCCAAGAATAAATCAAAGCTGTACCAATGACATTCACTACTGAAATGTGGGACAGAAGCATGAGGCCAAAGAAGAGGCAGAACTATAAAAATGGTATCTGTCAGGAGCCAGAGTTATTGTAAATAGATTTAACATTGAGAATTTAAGGACTATTACAGAAACATATAGCTTAAAATATCATATTCTATTCAAGGGAACTAAAGTTTCAAATAAAGCTAAATGCTCTGTCCAACACGAAATATTTCTGTAGGTGGCCTCAAAGAATGAGATAGGATTATACTACTAATCCCTTCCAGTTCCACAAGCCGCCACATCTTTCCTGCTTACCATTGGGCAGAGGTTCCAGTAACTGCAACTGGTTGTCGGTTATCTACCCCTCCCAAAGTCAGTGGAAACCATGACATGATTATTAGAAATACAAGAAATAAGAGTACTGATGTGTATATGAGAGAAAATGCTATAAACAAAAGACTAGCCCAGATTTTTAGAGCAGTGAAACTACTCTGTCTGACACTATAATGATGTATACACATCATTATACTTTTGTCCAAACCCATAGAATGTACAACACCAAGAGTGAACCCTACTGTAAACTATGGACATTGGGTGATTCATCAATTATAACAAACAAACCCTCTGGTGGAGGATGTTGATACTGGGGGAGGCTGTGAACGTAGGGGCAGGGGATATATGGGAACTCTCTGTACTCTCCACTCAACTTTTTTGCTGTGAACTTAAAACTGTTCTAAAAGTTAGTCTTTAAAAACAAGACTAGGCAACGGGTCACTGATGGACCCACAGAGTCCACAGACAATGCCTTAAAGAAAGAGGATGACCAAACCAAACTCCCCAGCTCCACACTGCTGTGTTCTAGTGGTTTGCTCTATTACGCCAAAAAGTCACTGTTTCCACCTGCCCACTCCTCCTACACCTCATGCTGTTTTCACTGAGCTCTCTACTTTTAAGATATATCATGATTGTGTCCATTTCAAAAGGAAATATTTGCTGAACAAGTTAGTAAAATCCATTAAAGACAAATTTAAAAGTTATTCATGTTTGCCCTACAAAAATTAGTCTGTAATTATTTCCATTTTGTAATAAAAATTAGCGCAGCAATCTGTAATTTTAGCATTTATAGAAAAAGCTGAAAACTGTGTGATGGGTACATACATGAAGGATCATTTTATTATTACCTACGTTTGTATCTGTTTGAAATTCTCCTTAATAAAAAAGTTTATTTTAAAGGCTCAACTAGAAAGTTAAAGTATATACCTTCTTAATGTTCTAATAACTCTACGTAAGGTAATTTGATTGCTATCGAATTGTGTTATTATAGTTATAGAAAAATATTTTATATTCCATGGCACCACCATCTGAAAATATGGCATGGTATTTAAGAAAAGGAATTCAGAAATCAGACTGCCTCAAGTTGCATTCCACCGTGTCCACTTCTGAGCTGTTGTAACCTTGGAAAAGTTATTGGTTCTGCTTAAACTCGAATCTCTCCACCCTGCAATGGGGATAATATTACCATAAGGTCATTGTAGAATTTAATGACATAAAATGCGTAAAGTCAGCACAGCATCAGGCTAACAACAGGTGCTCAATAAGTATTAGCTATTATTGACATTTCAAAGTTCTCTAGTGATATTATTGCTCTAAAACTAAAAGTAGCAGTAAAGGTAATAAAGAGTTCTACTCTGTAGGAACAGAAAGATTTCAGAGATTCACAGTTCAAAGATTAAAAAACAATTCCCTATTCCAGAGTATTTCTAGGTTAAATTTTCAGAAATTATAAAGAATTTACAAAAATAGAAGAAATTACATAATCCTATCATGGCCTTTTAAGCCTAATTAAACAACCTGAAGACAGTTTTGCCATTGAATTAATCAATCAGTTGTCAAGACTGCCCTGGCTTTTACTCCCCACCAGGCCTTCCAGCATCTCCTCTGTACCGATCCCAGTCTCGTGCTTAGCCAGGTGTATGTGGATTATTTGGGCCTTCTCCGGTCTCTCCTAAGTGGATATGGGGTGAGATATTGAAGCCTTCTGTGACCCTCTCATTTCCCTGGGCTCCCTGTTAAATTTCGGGCTAGTCTGCTAGTCCACTGCTTGCTCCAGCTGGGCTGCAACCTCAGGATACCTGAACTACTGGTCTTTCCCATTCATTTGCCACCAAAATTGATACTTTTACTGACAACTCGCTGGATGTGAGGTTTTTCCATACTTTGTTGCAAACCAAGTGAGCCCCTCTGGCAGGGAAGCTGCTGGTTTACTCCATCTGCCACACCCTGTACATTTCTGCTCAGATCCAGCTTGGGGGTGGAAGAGGATGGGAGAAGCCCCAGGCAAGAATGCCATAGACTCCCGCTCTTCTTATCTGACATTCAGTAATTTTTTCACAAATAATTGCTTCTCAATTTGTTGTATGCCTTTGGTGGATTTCAAGAGCCCTGAAATGGTTGTTCTTGGCAATTTTGTCCAGTTTTATCATTGTATAGTACTTTATCAGAAAACATAATCAGAATATGTAACGTTTTATCACAAAAGGTAAATAGTAAGGCAAGTTCTAAATTATCTAACTGGTAGCCATTATTGTTAGCATTTTGTTTTGTGGATCACAACAAAATAAAGTGTTCCTCTAATCTCAATAAAATATTGGCCCTTTTCTATACAGTGTTTATATGTTTTCTCTATAAAGTTTATATAAGGGCCCTTTTCTATGCAACATTTCTATACTATATTTCTATATAATATTTACATGTTTATGTTATGTGTTTCTATATATTGTCTATATGTTTCTATATAATGTTATACGTTAAATGTTCATCTAATCTTAATAAAATATTGGACCTTTTCTACATAATGTTCATATTTCCTAATAGCTAAATTATTCAAGCTCCTCAAGAAACAAGAATTCCGAAAGCTGGTAATAAACAATAGTTCATTATCCTGAAATTTTCTTTCATCTCAAAACAAGTCCTTTCTAAAGGATGATTAGAATCTTTTTTTTTAAGCAGGATTTTAGAAACGTACTTTTAATGAGAGTGAATGATGGTTGGATAAAAGTTGCTATGAACATAATTATAGGACACCAAGTTGAGACTCCAAAAATAAATATATTTGTCTACAGAACCCAGAGTTATCAAAATTATTTGTGGTCTGCTGAGTACACTCTCTCCTAGAGAACAGTGTTAAAAAGGAACTCACTGAGATCAAGTGCAAACCCATGTCTACGCATTCAGCATGCACTAAACTGTAGCTCAGCCAATCCTTTTATTTTCTGTGCCATTATCCTTCCTGATCATAGTGACACTGATCACCAGATGAACCCATAGAATAATTAAGGCAGCCTTACTTAATGGATCACCTCTACTCAATCCCATTCATTATGAACATCTGACATAGTTATAACCTACAGCTTTTTTTAAATTATAGGAGATACTTTGTTAGAACTTGAGCACAATTAGCTGAAAGGTAATTGGAAAATGCAATGTGTGGTATTACATTATGAACTGCTGCCATGTAATTTTTTTGATCTTTGAATAAAGTACATAATTTACATAAATGTGTTCTCATAATAACCTGCCAACAAGTTGGATGGTCTTATAAAGAAAGTTACAGCCTGTAAGGAAAAGCAAAAGAGCGTATATACAATTCCTTACTGCTGTGGAAGGAAGTGGAAAAAAATGTCAAATTTTCAACGCCTTCTTAGGAATCAAGAAAAAAAGTTAATTGTTTTTAAGGCTTAAATTGCACAGTACATTCTCAATATGGTAAAATTTTTATTTAAAAGGTTGGTGGGGTTTTTTTTTCAAATACAGTAAACATAACGCGAGTTTCAAAATGAGAGACCAGATGCAGAGCAAAGGAGAGAAAATGTTCTTTCTTGCAGAAAGAAAAATTCAGCACATTGCAATGAGGCCCTCTGCTGCCACTTTTCAATACTACACCAAAAAACCTAATTTCCAGTGGTCTCATTGTGTTTGCAGGGCCAATACTTCAACAAAGATTTAAGGAAAAAATGACTTAAATCCTTCAACAAAGTATAGTCATTTCCAAGATTTTTAAAAATTGAAGTGATTGATTCTGGGTAATGTTATTCTGAACATAATGTCTGAGCCACATAAACCTCAGTTAAATCCCTTAGAGACAGCATTGTTTTCTTAAGAACAGATTTTCATTATTTATTTCATATTCTATTTAAATATTTCCAAAAAGGGATTATATTCATGCCAAATAGCTTCTACGATGACAATAGTCCCTCCTATGCTATGGACAAAAGCAACCTTTTTTTTAATTAGAAAGAAACTCATGTCTCAAAAGGCCATTCCTAATAAAATATCTCCATTTCTTGGGAAAAGGTACCAAGAAGTCCAGAAAATTAACCAAAAATTCATACGAGACTAAAACCAATGCCATTTGACCATCATTTTTGAATTGCCAGGACCAGAGGTGGACTTCCTGGGAAGGGAATAAAGCCCCCCTTGCAGGGTCCCTGTGAATGCTGGGAGTGGCCAGGAGTTGTGGAGTATGCTAGGTGGGGAGGAGAAGCCAAGTGGCAATAAGGAAGCATTTCTGTGCGTGCCTTTCTGGTACATTGCCTCAAGACAGCTTAGGAAAAAAGGAGCTGAACCTCCAGCACTCAAATTATCATGATTTCTTTTCCTATGCTAAACGTGTCATGCTCATTTTTAGATTTGTAGTTTTATTTTCTTTTTCTTAAAGAGGGCGAAAAAACAAATTGTGTAAGCTCAGGACCCACAGAACCTGAACCTTCCCCTGGGCAGTACAATTTCCCCAATACAGTCCACCCAGGAAATGTTATTTTACTTTTAATGCGATCATCTTATATTAATAGAAAAAAATGGTTTTAATGGCAATTTTGAAACCAAGACTAAACAGTAGCTTAAAGAGGCACTGGTGAAGTACCTCGTATAATTTTTCAGGGAAAGAAAGAGAACTAATATCCGCCCAACAGTGAAGCCACCTAGCATTCAGGAACCTCCAGCTCTTGATATCCAAGTAGTTAAGAGTACTGGCTTACTGAATTTCAATCCTGAATCCATCACTCTTTAGCTATGTCATTAATGGCAAGGCAATTGTCCTTACAAATGGGAGGCATTCAGTAACTCTTCGTTGAATAAAGACATGCATCAACTCCACACACTGTCTGGAAAACTTTCAATTTAGCAAATATATTAGTTCAATCTATTTCAATTTTCAAAACTATCTGTTACACATCTCTTAGAAGAAAGGTATTGGGCAAAAGATTAGGAAGGCATACTAGAGTTTAAGCAAAGCATTGTTTGGATTTTTAAAGAAGATTTGTATCTGTGTTTGTATTTGAATTTGAGGAAATTGGAAAAGACTTCCTGAAGTGAAGGAATTTAAGAATGGAGCCCGGAAGATTATTAGGATTAGACCTTGGTGATGGGGAAGGTGGAGCAGGCTGGACGCATTTCAGGCTAAAGGGACAACACACCAAGCCAAGACCCAGAGCGGACACAGTGAAGGGACCTAAGTGTTCTGAGAAAAATCAGCAGCCCTCCTAGCTTGAGGTTGAGAGAACTCATGGGAGACTGCACTGGACATAATTCAGGGTCACATCACCATTCAGTTAACAGTGCTCCCCATTCCAGAGATGCTCACAAAATTCCTTATCAGTGAAGGCCCACAAAACCACCATTATAAATTACATTTGGCTTTCTTTTAAAGACTATGTCCTTAATTGATGCAAAGAAATATGGGAGTTAGGACAAATTTTTATTAAACTACAACTGTTACACTAGTTCCAGTGTTGAAAAGGGATTTTACTTTTTAATTCAAGCTTTCATCTAAGAAAGGACTATCTGTAAATTTTCTAATACTTACTTCTCTCACTCTGAAATCATTTGAATTTGAAGGTTAATGTTAAAGCCATTGCTTGGAGGATTGGAAGGAAAGGTAGCATAATGGGCATGGGTTAACTACATAAATTTTCTAGTAGATCATTAGAAGGAAAACTGTTCTTAAGGCAAATGGCAACAAAGATGGACTGGTAAATGAAGGAAATGCTATTCTTGTTGGTATAATAGAAAAAGTAATGGCCTTGTGTCAGGCTTGAGTTTCAAATCGACCTCTGCCACTTGTCAGTAGCTTGAACTTGGGCAATTTATCTAACTTCTCTATACCTTGGTTTCCACTTCTACAAACTGAGAAACACAATCACAATAATAATACTTGCCAATGGTACACTCTATTACTATCTGCCTATGAGAGGAATGTACATTTTCACCCACCATCTTCGGAGCTGGCGATGTGACGTGTTTTGCCCAGTAGAATGTGACGTTTGTCCCATCTCTTTGCCATTAGAACAGCACACCTGTAAGGAGGCTGCTCTTTCAGCCCAGACTCTAGAATGAAGACAACACAGGAAGCAAAGCCGCAGCAATGTAATCTACAGCCTACAGAAAATGTAAATGACAAATTTTGTTGTTGTAAGGCACTGAGATTTGGGTATTGTAACTCATACAAAGCCAAGTAATACACTGTGCTACCCACTTCATACATTTGTTAATATATTTTAAAGCACTTTATAAATTTCTATGCCCACCCATATCACAAACGAGCTCCTTCTCTCATCCTGGTTGTTGCAGATCAGAAAATTTGGAAACAGAAGTTGCGATGTGAAAGAGTAAGGGAGAATGGGAGTACCAACTGTCAAACCTGCATCTCCCACTCCTGCCCCTCTGCCATTGCCTCCCCAGATTCAATGCTACGGCCCCATTAACAGTATACTCAGTTCCTATCCCATCTCCTTACCATACCTCATAAAACAAAATAATCTTGAGGTTTTGTTATTTGTGTTGTTAATTCCCATAAGAATACTGAAGGGGGAAATATCTTTTAAATGATATAGCTTTTCAGGCTAGTGCTTGTCCCAATTCTTCTGAGAAAATGCTCAGAACCACTTAAGTCTGTTTTCTTTCTGTATTTTGATTAAATCTTACTTGAATCCTTTGTTTAGCCAGAGTTTTACTAGAACTTCCATGTGGAATCCTGTGTATACTTAAAGGTTTCCACAGAAAAATTTAAATGAATAGCTTTTTAAAAAAACAAAGAAAGATATTTCAATTTAACTAGCAGCAAAAAAAAAAACAAAAACAAAAACAACCTGGACTAAACTCAATAAAGTAGTAACCACAGAAATGGCAGAGAAAAAGCCTAAGAGATGGCACCATAATTCATAAACCAGGTAGAGAGGATGGCTAGGGAAGCAGATGAGTCAACGACTGGGCCAGAAAACAAGAAAACCTTTATTATTCAAGCCACTGGGACTCCCATTTCTGCAGGATGAAGTTGAAAGAACTTGGACTTCAGAGTTATACAAGACTAGGCAACTTGGAATGCTAGCTTAGCCACAATTTCTGCACAACCTTAGGCCAATTATGCAATTTGAAACCTATTTTCATTACTCAGTAAATTAGGGGAAATAACAGCTACCTCACAGGATTGCTGTAAGTATTAAATGGATTAAGGTGAGGGGAGAACCTAACATAGTATTCAGACAATAACAGCTTCTCAAAAAATTCTCATTCTTGGCTCTTTGCCATTAACTCGTCTCTCCATATCCTGAACCAATCTTCAACAATCCATGTGCAAGTGTTCCCGGGTTGGGAACTCCTGAAGAGTGACAAAAGTGACTATAATCTACCACATAAAGACAGAAGACAATAAAACGTTTTATGTTTTAAAGCTAACAGTTTTTTAAGTGTGCACACATTTCTACATAGGTGTTTTCTTAATATATTTATAGCTTTACATTGGTCACAAAAAAAATAGCATGTATCTGAAATACACAGAAATAAAATCACGTTTTCCAAATAAAGTCATATCATCAGTTCTGTATTTATCCAACTTCCAACTTTGAAATCCCCAGAAACTAGAAAAGAGAGAGAGAGAGCCCCACCCATCAAGAGGTCATATTGAGTGATTCCAAGAAACCGTAGAAAACCTATACTGAATCCAAGTTTTTAACTGCCAAGTTTTAACCTGGCTACGGTTCCCATGTATGATATAATTTAGAAACTAAATTTAGGCACAGGAGAATCATAGGATTTAAAACACTGTGTCCCTCGACATGCAAAATATTAATGGAAAATCCAGACAAGTCATAAATTGGAATAAAAAAACTAAAAAACAGAAAGCAATTTGAAAAATGGCAGGAAGATCTTTTTAAATCAAAAAGGAAAAAGAAGGAAGGATGGCTACTTTATTAACGTGTAAGTTGAATGGAGCCTTCCTTCCACTTTCTTCCCCTTTTTTGGGCATCTTCTGTACCAATGATTCCCTAAGGCCACTATTAGACCTACTAAGAGGATGGAGCAGCCACGTATGGTGCTACTTTTCCAATCAGAGATGATCACAGAAGTTTGGAAATACACACTTTCACCCCAATTCAGCAGTACCAGCACCACTACTCACAACACTTGCAAAAGGGAGGACTTGTTCATAAACACCCTAAAAAAACTTCTGAAGGCTTCCCACTGTGTTTCTTTGAACCCATGCATTGATTCTTGGTCTGAAATTTGACTCAAAAATTACCTATAAATCTCATCTTTACCTCTAAAATCCCACATGGTCAATCTCAGTTATCCCTGTTACAGAAAGATAGGAGTAATACAACACAGAAAAATTTATCAGTTCATACAAAATGATTTTCCTTTGCCCCTACTAACATTTAACCTTAGACATATTCTGACACATAAACAGCCATCTGGGCATGGCTGTTGTTCTCCATGGCTGGGGCAATAGTTCCAGAAATAGATAGTGGAGAGAAGAGGCCAAGGTCACGTTTCAGCACAGTTCACTCAGATCCTCGTTTATTCATTCAACATTTATTTATTCAGCACCTACTACATGTCAAATAATGTTCTAGTTGCTGGGGTTGTATCAGTGAACAAATAAATAAAAACTCCTACTGTCACAGAATCTATACTCTAGTGGGGGAAAATAAATAAGAAATAAGTAAATTAAATTACTTAGAAGATGATAATTGTGATGAAAAATAACACAATGGAGGGGATAAGGAGCATTGTATGAGGTTACAAATATAAACCGAGTAGTCAGGGAATCCCTCACTTACAAAATGCCGTTTGAGCAAAGACATGGAGTTGAAGGAGCATTTCAACAAGGGCAAAGGCTCTGCAGCAGGGACACACACAGAGTATTTGAGAAATGGCAAGAGGGCCAGCACAGCTGAAGATGGAGCAACAGGAGATGAGGCCAGAGAACTGGAGGTGGAGGAGAGGAGGTTTGGATTTTATTGTGAATGAGATGAACAATTACAGGGTTTTACGCAGAGGAGCGGCATGACGTGACTAAGGTTTAATTGAATCACTCTGACTGCTGTGTGGAAAAAGAGACAGAAGGAAGGATGAGAAGGTTGGAAGTAGAAAGTCTATTTAGACTCTACCACAATGATCTAAGTACTCAGGTGATCGTGATTAGAATCAGGCTGAGAAATGATAAGAGATTATTGGGTTCTGGATATATTTGAAAGGTAGAGCCAACAAGCCTTCTTCGATGTGTTAAAAAAAAGAGAGACAAGACAAAGATGACTTCTTGATGTTTGGGCTAAGTAATTAAGAGGAGGAAGTTATTGTAAATTGAGATGGGAAAGACCCTGGCAGGGCTGGTTTAGGGCAGGGCAAGATCAGGAGTTCAGCTTTGCATGTGTTAAGTTTGAGATGCCTGTGAGATGAGGATGCCTAACAGGCAGCGGTCAATTCGGTCGACTCTTCCTTTGTACCTATGTGGCTTTATCTACCTCCAAGGTGTCCTTTGATGGTCTCCTGCACTTCAGCCCATCCTAGATACTTCTCCCTTTCTTCACTTAGAGGACTGAGATAGCACAGATACTTCCATTGCTGAATCCATCTATGATTCAATATTTCCTCCATGCTTTGCTTGGGTAACTATTCAGCAATACTATGAAAGCTAAAACATGTTAAGGGGCAAGGTAAAATCTTAGACTGAATTATCCTGGAAATAATTTGGAATTTTAAGATCATATGCAAAAAGAAATCTCTTGAAGTACATTGGGAAACCAGCTGTGGCTGAAACATTGCCACTACTAAGACCACTATTCGGTGTGAGATATTTGCGTAACTGGTACTTTATAAGATCAAACTGTTCCCTCTATTTACTATTAAACTAATGCATTTCAGCTGCTGTATCTTGTGGTTTACAAATCATCAGGAGTTCAGGACATTCGTGGTCATGTGAAGAGCCAAAAAAGATGTCATTCCTCAAATTAAAAACTGATCTTATTAGAAACAAACATAAATACGATGAGCAAATAAGCAAACAACTTACCTAGCCTTGCCTACAGATTTGTAAAGTTGCCACTAGGGCCAAGTTCCAACAAGGAACGATAGAAGAACATTCCGTTCGAAATTAGGTGACAATTCTACCATTTGTGTGGGTAAAGATTTATTCTAACATTCAGTAATTAAAGACACACAGTGTGGATCCTGTGTGCAAGTAATGTACATTCTAAAAATGAGGAGTAAAAATATGTATATGTTGATGGAATTCTTATCTCAAGATAAGAAAAGGCCAATTTCCTTGCACCTATTAACATTCCTTGATAAATAATAGGCAGGTACTTTCTTTGAGGTTTCAAGTAGATTCCTTCAACTCCTTTACTCCTTTACTAGAGGAAATTCCCATCTGAGCAAGATTACTTACTCTTTCCATTGTGTAGTTATACTACTTAAGGCAGAACTAATTACAGGATAATGCAAGCAGTTTTTATAATTAGTCTCATGTCCGAAAAGGCAAATCTTGGAGTCTGAACAATTTGTTGCAGATTCCCAGACAATTATAATCTTCAGACAACCTCACTATTAGACTTTATAACGAGTCTATGTTTTAGTCCCTTCAAAATGAATGAAAATCACAATTCCCTTCTTTTTTGTTTTTTTTTTGTTTTGTTGTTGTTTTTTGGTAAGGAAGACTGGCCCTGAGCTAACGTCTGTGCCAATCTTCTTCTATTCTTTTATATATGGGATGCCACCACAGCATGGTTTGACAAGCAGTACATAGGTCCACACCTAGGATCTGAACCCACAAACCCCAGGCTGCCCTGGGGAGTGTGTGAATTTAACCACTACAGCACCAGGCCGGCCCCTCACAATTCCCATTTTAATAGCCCTATAGTCGAGTATAGTGGCTAAGAGCTCAGTCTCTAAGGTCAGAGCTCCATCCCAGGCCCAGCTCTGCCTCTGCTGAGCTGGGGGACCTTTAACAAAGTTACATAATCCCTCTCGGGCCCAGTTTCAAAGTCTGTAAACTGAGCAATAGGACCTACCAAGTGGCTATTGTGTGGATCAAATGATAAATGACACTCGGCATTGTGAACAGAAAATAATAAATGCTCAATAAAAAGGTCCACTCCTATTGTGGAGCCCGGAGAGGAATATAAATCAAGTCTCTTATACTGTCAAAGAGATCCAAAGCCAGACACTGGTCAAAGTGGTAAAGATAAATTTTATTCAGTAACTATTGCAATTGGGGAAAAGAGATTTCAGTATAAAACTGAGCTCAATTCTGAATACAAGTAGGATAAGTAGGAATTTATAGCCAAAGAAGAGGGTGAAGAGGTCAGTGGGTGGAAAATTACTGAGGAAAGATACATCAAGGGTAGGGGGATCCTTGCTAAACCAACTTAAGATTCTTCCTGAAGGCAGGACAAGAGGATCAGATATCAAGGATAGGGAGACTCTCCATAAACTGACTTAGCAAGATTCTTGTGAAAACTGGGCTATGCAGACCCAGCAAGGACTGGAGTTCAAGGTCGAGGCCTAGTTGAGAAGAAGGCTAAGAGGAGCCTGACTAAAGTTGGTCAAGGAGAGTCGTCAACACCACAGGTCTAAATAATTAAAAGGCATAAAATCAAGTCAATAAACCATTAAGTAAAATAGGTACTATTTATTATTTTATCTATTATATTCATTATCTATGTATATAGTCTCATAATGACTTCAGACTCCTCCCAGTTCCACACGGAAGTACAGCAGTTAGGGGAGAGCCAGTACCCTTCTCCTTAGGCAGCAAGTGCCCTCAGGTACCCCTTGAGGCCAATGATATGCACAGAAGTCGGGCAAGACCACACTCTGGAGGATGGAGACTGGCAAGAGGCTCAAAGAGGCCCCAAAAGCAGGCCTGAGAGCATTTGGACAGGGAATTCCAGGGTCTCAATTATCCACAGGTCCTCCTGGCCCTATGGACTCTGTACTTCATGGGAAAGAGGGCTACAGCAGGTCTCAAAAGCATGGCACCCAGAGAAGGACCTCTCTTGACAAGGTCTAGAAGTTTTAGGTATTATTTTGAATGAGTAAATTATTACTATCTACTATAGAGTAATGAAGTTACTCTCTATATATTTACATAGAGTATATATAAAATATATGTAAAACAAAATTAAGTATATATTTAAAACAAAACTAAAACAAAATAATCTGATAGTACAAGATTGAAACAAAAGTCTCCCATAACTCATTTAGATTATTTTGTCCGAAACAGAAAGATAATCATTATATTATTTTCAAAATGATTTCTCATATATATACATATACATATAAACATTTATTATCATTAAGCTTATTCTATCATTTTATTTATTTTTGGTAAACATTCATTAAGAGCATACCAAGCACTAAAGTTATAAAAACGAAAAGCATAATCTTGGCATCCAAGGAATTTAGAATCTATTTAACCAAACAGAAAGAATTTTGTATGTTTTAATCACAACATTGCAATGACTTCCACAGACACATGTTTTAGAAGGTGAAAGCTCAGATAAGGAACTAAATGAAGCTTTGGAAGGCAAAGGAGAGAAAGAGCCAGGGAAGACTGCCTCTAGAAAGCGGTATTTGAACAGAGAATACCGAGCAAGAGGCTGTGTGGCCTTTAAGAACATGAGTATTCTAAGCAGAGAGAAAAGCAAGCGTAAGAAAAGGTAGTGTGTAAAGGAACATGATCTCCAAGCTCACAATGTCTGAATACAGTAAGTGTTGGAGAATGTAATGGGAGTGAAACTGGAAGAGTTATTGGAAGGCTATATCACTGAGGAGCACGTGTCATTCTAAGGAATTTAGATTTCATCCTGGAGGATCTGTTGCAAACTGGCCAAAGCCAATTTGGCCCTTTGAGAAATGCAGGTTCTTTTTAATTTTTTTTCAGTGTTATAGAGGTATAATGGACAAATAGAATTGTGATATATTTGAAGTGAACAACATGATGATTTGCTATACCTATATACCATGAAAGAACTATCCCCATCAAGTTAACTAACACATCCATCACCTCACATATTTACCTTCCTTTTTTCTTTTTTTGTAATGAGAACACAAGTTCTATCTCTTAGCAAATTTGAATTATATAAAACAGTATTATCATCACTGTAGTCACCATGTTACACATTAGATCCTCAGAGCTTCTTCATCTTATAACTGAGAGTTTGCATCCTTTTACCAAACTCTTCCCATTTCCCCCACACCCCTAGACCCTGGCAACCACCTTTCTGCTTTCTGGTTTTTTTTTTTAAGATTCTACATATAAGTGATACCATGCAGTATTTGTCTTTCTCTGTCTAGCTTATTTCACTTAGCATAATGTCTTCCAGGTTCGTCCATGTTGTTGCAAATGGCAGAATTTCATTCTTTTTTATGGTTGAAAATTATTCCATTGTATGTGTATACCACACATTCTTTATACATTCACCCATTGATGGACACGGGTGGTTGCTATGTCTTGGCTACTGTGAATAATGCTGCAGTGCACATGGGAGGGCAGACATCTCTTTGAGACAGTCCTTTTGTTTCCTTTGGATACATACCCAGAAATGGGATTCTGGATCACATGGTAGGTTCTATTGTTAACTTGTTAAGGAACCTCTATATTGTTTTCCATAGTCACTGTACATGTTCACATTCTCACTAACAGCGTACAAGGGTTTCCTTTTCTCCACATTCTCACCAGTATTATCTCCTGTCTTTTTTATAATAGCCATCCTAACAGGCATGAGGTGATATCGCATTATAGTTTTGATTTGCATTTCCCAGATGATTAGTGATGTTGTGCATCCTTTCATGTACTTATTGGCCATTTGTGTGTCTTCTTCAGAAAAATGTCTATACAGGTACTTTGCCAATTTTTTAATTGAATTATTTGATTTTTTTCTATTGAGTTGCATTATATATTTTGGATATTAACCCCTGATCGGATATGTGGTTTTCAAATATTTTCTCTTATTCTATAGGTTGCCTTTCCATTTTGTTGATGGCTTCCCTTGCTGTGAAGAAGCTTTTTAGTTTGATGTAGTCCCACTTGTTCATTTTTGCTTTTGTTGCCTTTGATTTTCGTGTCAAATCCAAAAAATCATTGCCAATACCTATGTCAAGGAGCTTACCTCCTATGTTTTCTTTGAGGAGTTTTAAGGTTCCAAGTCTGATATTCAAGTCTTTACCTATTTTGAGTCTACTTTTGTGTGTGGTGTAAGATAGAAATCTAGTTTCACTCTTTTGCGTGTGGATATCCAGTTTTCCTAACACCATTTGTTGAAGAGACTATCCTTTCCCCATTATATTCTTGGTGACTCTGTTAAAAATAAATTGACCATTTAGGCTTGGGTTTATTTCTGGCCTCTCTATTCTGTTCCATCTATGTGTCTATTTTATTCCAATACCTGTTTTGACTATATTCCACCCTGCTTTGGTTACTATATCTTTGAAATATAGTTTGAAATCAGGAAGTGTGATGCTTCTGGTTTTGTTCTTTTTTCTCAACCTTTGACTATTCTGGGTCTTTTGTAGTTCCACACAAATTTTAGGACTTTTTTCCTATTTCTGTGAAAAATTCCATTGGAGTATTATTAGGGAGTATATTGAATCTGTAGATCACTTTAGGTAATATTGACATTTTAACAAATTAATTCTTCCAATTTATGAACATGGAATATCTTTCCATTTATTTGCATCTTCTTCAGCTTATTTCATCACTGTTTATAGTTTCCAGTATATAGATTTTTCACTTCTTTGGTTAGATTTATTCCTAAGTATTTTATTCTTTTTGATGCAGTTGCAAATGGAATTGTTTTCTTAATTTCTCTTTCAGATAATTCATCATCAGTGTATAGAAATGCAACTGACTTTTGTATGCTGGTTTTATATCCTGAAAATTTACGGAATTTGTTTATTAGTTCTAACAGTTTGTTTGATGGCATCTTTAGGGTTTTCTATATATAATATGTCATCTGTAAACAGACCATTTTACTTCTTTCTGATTTAGATATCTTTTACTTCTTTTTCTTGTCTAATTGCTCTGCCTAGGACTTCCAGTACTATGTTGAATAAAAGTGGTGACAGGGACATTCTTGTCTTGTTCCTGATCTTAGAAGAAAAGCTTTCAGCTTTTCACCATCGAGTATAATGTTAGCTGTGGGCTTGTCCTATCTGGTTCTTATTATGTTGAGGTACATTCCCTGTATATTCATTGGGTTGAGAGTTTTTATCATAAATGGATTAAAATTTTGTCAGATGGTTTTTCTGCATCTATTAAGATGATCATATAATTTTTATCTTTCATTATCTTAAGGTGGTATATCACATTCATTGATTTGCAGATGTTAACCATCCTTGCATCCCAGGAATAAATCTCACTTGGTCATGGTGTATGATCCTTTTAATGTAACACTGAATTTGGTTTGCTAATATTTGGTTGAGGATTTTTGCATCTACGTTCATCAATGATATTGACCTGTAATTTTCTTTTCTTGTACTGTCCTTGTCTGGCTCTGGTACTAGGGTAATACTGGCCTCGTAAAATGAGTTTGGAAGTGTTCCCTTCTCTTCTATTTTTTGAAAGCGTTTGAGAAGAATTGGTATTAATTCATCTTTAAATGTTTGGTAGAATTTAAACAGTGAAGCCATCTAGTCCTGGACTTTTGTTTGTTGGGAGGTTTTTGATTACTGATTCAGTCTCCTTCCCAGTAATTGTTCTGGTCAGATGTTCTATTTCTTCATGATTCAGCCTTTATGGGTTGTGGTTTCTAGAAATTTATCTATTTCTTCTCCAATTTGTTGGTGTATAATTTTCATAGTATTTTCCTATGATCCTTATTAGCTCGTTACCAGTTGTAATGTCCTTTCTTCCATTTCTTATTTTATTTACTTGAGTCTTCTTTCCTTTTCTCTTATTAGTCCAACTAAATGTTTGTTAACTTTGTTTATCTTTTAAAAAAAAAACAGCTTAATTTCATTGGTCTTTTCTTTTTTTTATTTTATTGAGGTCACATTGGTTTATAACACCGTGTAAATTTCAGGTGTACATCATCATCTTGTGGCTTCTGTATAGACTACATCATGTTCACCACCAAAAGCCTCGTTTCCATCCCTCACCATACGTATGTGCCCCTTTACCCCTTTTGCCCTCCCCCACTCCATTCCCTTCTGGTATCATTAGTCTTTTCTAGGCTCTATTTCATTTATTTCTTCTCTGATCTTTGTTTTTTCCTTCCTTCCGCTAACTTTGGTCTTAATTTATTCTTCTTTTTCCAGTTCCTTGAGGTATAAAGTTAGGTTGTTTATTTGAGATCTTTTTTTCTTAATGTAGGCATTTACTGCTATAAACGTCCTCCCTATATCATTATATATTGACTTTTTTTCCTCTTATTACCATTTTGGCTTAAAGTCTATTTTGTCTGATATAAGCATAACTAGCCCTGTTTTCTTTTGGTTTCCTGTTGCATGGAATATTCTTTCCATTCATTCACTTTTATCCTATGTATGTGCTTAAAGCTAGAGTCTCTTATAGGCAGCATATGGTTGGGTCCTTTTTTTTTTTTTTAATCAATTCAACCATTCTATTTCTTTTCATTCGAGTATTCATTCCATTTACATTTAAAGTATTGGCATATATGAACTTACTATTGCAGTTTTGTTCATCGTGTTTTGGCTGTTTTGTAATTCCTTTGTTCCTTTCTTCTCTTGCTCTCTTCCTGTATGATCTGATGATTTTCTGTAGTAGTGTGCTTTGATTTTTTTCACTTTATCTTTGTGTATCTATTATAGGTTTTTATTTTGTAGTTTCCATGAGGCTTACATTAAACATCGTATAGTTATATAAGACTATTTTAAGCTGATAACAACTTAACTTTGAATGCATACAAAAGTTCTACATTATTACACTCCTCCCCTACCCCACATTTTTTTGATGTCACAATTTACATCTTTTTACCTTGTGTATCCATTATTAAGTTATTGTAGTTATAGTTATTTTTAATACTTGTTCCTTTTAATCTTCATACTAGAGTTATAAGTGATTTACCCACCATCATTACAATGTTGGAGTATGTTGAATTTAACTTTATATGTTCCTTTATGTACCTGTATGTTGTATACCTTCATGTTTTTAATGTTTCCAATTAGTATCCTTTAGTTCAACTTGAAGAATTCCCTTTAACATTTAAGGCCAGTCTAGCAGTTATAAACTCCTTCAGCTTTTGTTTGTCTTGGAAACTCTTTAACTCTCCTTCAATTCTGAAAGACAATTTTGCCAGGTAGAGTAATCCTAGTTGGCAGGTTTTTTCTTTCAGCACTTGAATGTGTCATCTTGCTCCCCTCTGACCTCCAATGTTTCTGCTGAAAAATTGGCTGATAGTTTCATGGGAGTTCTCTTGTACGTAACAAATTTCTTTTCTTTGCTGCTTTTAAGATTTTCTCTTCATCTTTAACTTTTGACAGTTTAATTGTAATGTGTCTTAGTCTCTTTGGATTCATCTTTTTTGGAACTCTCTAGCCTTCTTAGCTCTAGATATCTGTTTCTTCTCCCAGGTTAGGGAAATTACTTCTTTGAATAAGCTTTCTTCCCCTTTCTCTCTCTTTTTCTTCTGGAACAACTTTGATGCATATATTGATCTGCTTGATGATGTCCCATAAGTCCCTTAAGCTATCATCACTCTTTTTCATTCATTCTTATTTTTGCTCTTCTGATTGGGTGAATTCCACTGCCCCTTCTTCTAGTTCACTGATCCTTTCTTCCAATTGAGCTAGTCTGCTACTGAATGCCTCTATCGAATTTTTCAGTTCACTTATAGTATTTTTCAACTCTATGATTTCTGTTTGGTACTTTTTAATATTTCTACCTCTTTGATAAAATTCTCACTTTGTTCATACATGGCTCTCCTGACCTCACTGAGCATCTTTATAACCATTATTTTGAACATGATATTGGATAAGTCACTTATCTCCATTTCATTCAAGTCAGTTTCTGGAGATTCATCTTGTTCTTTTGCTTGGAACATGTTCCTTTGTTTCTTCATGTTGCTTAACTCTCTGTGTTAGTTTCTGAGCATTAGATAAAACAGCCACCTCTACCAGTCCTGAAAGTCTGGCGACATGGAGGAGATGAACTTCATTGGTTAGCCCAGCCTAACTTCCTGGTTGCCTCTCAAACCTTTGTGATTGTCCAACCTGCTGTCTTTGTTCTTAGTGGCTCCCAGTATTTGAGGGTATACCATGGCTTGTCTATGTCCCAAAAGTGTGGGAAATGACCATAAGCCTGTTCAGCCTCCCAGAGGACTACTAATGGCCTATCCTTTCTGCTCCCTGATGTAGTCTATTTGGAAGCTCAACCTTCAGGCAGCAGCTGGGAAATGGAGGACATTATATATGTAGTACTCCAGCCCCTCAAGTGGCAGCCATAACAATTTGGGTGCTAGATGGGTGCACAAGCTCCTTCTAGGGAGAAACTAGCAACTGAGTTTTATTGACAGAGCAAGCTACAGGGAGAGCACAGGGGAAATGTCCTCCAGCTCTTTCAGGCTCTGGGAAGGATCCCAGTCAGCACCTAGATGTGGACCCTCAGGCAGCAACTGGTAAAGTATGCAGTCAAATCCCTTCCAGGGGAAAACTGGGAGATGGGCATTTTTATCTGCTCCCTCTGCACTGAGCCAAGAGGGATAACCATGGGGAATGCTTACACACCTATTAACATCTGTTTCTTTATTTGCTATAGTCCCATTGGCTCTCAGAGCTAGGTGATTTGGGGCCCTGTCCCTTGGGTGGCAGCCTTAAAAGTTGGGATGCTATATGTGTGGTCCACACCCTTAGCTCTTCAGGAGGAAGCTGGGTATTGGGGATTCCCTCCCAATTGTAAGGCACTCTGCCTGGGGTGGGGTTATAATGAGAGTGTGTCTCAGTCTTTCCTATCCACTTCATTGTGGGTATTTTCTCAGTTGCCTAAGGTGCAGAAGTCACTCAACTAATTTCTGGTTCTCTCAGAGGAAAAATGATCCATGTGTAGCTGTGTATTCAGTGTGTCTGTGAGAGGAAGGGAATTAAGAAGCCTCCTATGTTGCCATCTTGGTGATGTCCTTCAGGTTCCTTTCTGAAATGTTGGTAGCTGCCCATGTTAAAATTAACTGGAGCTACTCATCCCCTCTTCCTCAACCGTACTACCAAGTGGCATGTCATAATTTTAGAAAGTCCCCAAGTAAATTTAATTTGTGTCAGGGTTTGAAAAGAACAGTTTGTCATACCCCTCCTCTCTAGATTCAGAATCAATCAAGAAATATGAAAAAAAAATCAGATAGGAATCAAGATATAACATTTATTTTCAGAAAAACCAGATTGGGACCTCATGTGGACCTCTGTAAGAATGAGATTTGCCATTTTATTTTAACTATACAACCAGCAAGAAGAAAAATCTCAACAAAGAGTCTGAGGTAGTTTCCTGTCTAAAGAGAACTTACAGAGTTGAAATATAGATAAGGTCAATTTTAGTAAGATCAATGCGATCACAGTCAGTGGGTTAATTATCAGAAGGTTGGTGAACAATTCAATTTCCTGGGACAAATACAGCTTATAACTTTAGTGAGCCAACATAATTTCCTACAACAAACACTTGAATAAGCATTTAGGTTACCATAGTCTTAATATTATAGGTTACAACAAAAGGAGATTAAAAATAAAACTGTCTTTCTTTAATATTTTTTATCTGAAATGATAAATGATAGTCTTACACTTTGAATTCTTAAAACACTTGTGTCAACAATGTTTATTCTGACTCCATATTTCTTTAATTTTAAACAAGATTGAACTTACCTGTCCAATTCAAAAAGATTCAAGGCTTGCTTGATATGCTTACCTTTAAGAAGAGAAGACCACAGAAGACCTGGGGACAGAATGCCAAGAGTGAGAGAAAAGGGTAGGAAGGAGAGAGAGAGAAAGAAAAGGAGAGATAACTCTAGCAAACCAGAAGCCAGGGTTGTACGCCAAGACCCTTTTCCAGATCTCACCAAAAACTGAAGTCACTTCCACTCCTAGACAGAAAAGCAGGTCAGAGGTATGGAGAAGAGGAAAGCTTTCTCCCAAATGAGTGCTTCCAAATGGGTGAAAGTGTTGGTGGAAGTTTGTATTTATGACAAGCAGGAACTTTGAGGGAAAAACGGATGATTCCTCTAGAGATAATGTTGCTCAGGGAGACTATAGAGAATGGGAGGAGGAGACCAATGATGGAATCTTGGGGAAAACAAATAAAGAAGCAAGTGGGGAAATAGAAGCCAGCAAAGGTAAGGATTAGCCAGAAAGATAGGAGGAGAAATGAGGGTGGTGTTTCAGAACCATAAACCAGATAAATGCTGCCTGGAAAGAGTTTCAACAAGGAGAAATTGTTCAAGTTACCAATACTAAAGAGTCTACAATCTACCTAATAAAGATTATGTGTTAGGAGCCCCTCTGTGTCAGGTCCAGTGCTACATGTGCAACTTAGCCAATCCTCTAAATAGGAGGTATTATCATTCCCACTTCACAGAGAAAAAAGCTGAGGTTAAGACGACTTGAGTAACTCATGGCAGAGTTGGGAGATGAACTTATTTCTTTCTGACCACAGGATCTATTATCTTTTCACCATGCTGCAAAGCCTCTGAGAATGTGGAATTTGGCCAATATATCAGATACATCTTGTGTGCCTCCTCGGGGTCTCTTGAGGTCATCACTAGACTCTCAGCTGCTTGCTTCTTCCCAGCTGTCCTGCAGCTGCTCCCTCCAAGATGATGGCCTGCCAGCTCCACTGGGGTCCCCAATAGTCCTGCAGCCTGAGACTGATGAGTTGCTTGCTCCGTGTACTAGGTATTTATTGCTGCACAGAGAGTAGTTTTTATTTCACATTTTCTATGGGTCAGGAATCTGGGTTTGGGTCTCTCACAAAGCAGCAACCAAGGTGTCAGTCAGGGCTGCAGTCATTTCAGGCTTAACTGAGGAAGCACTCAAGCTCATTCAGGTGATTGTCAAAAGTATTCAGTTCCTCATGAGCTACTGGCCAGAGGCCTCTATTGGTTCCTTGCCATGTGGGCCTCTCCATAGGACTGCTCACAACATTGCAGCTGGCTTCATCAGAGAGGCAAAAGAGGATGCATAACAGCAAGATGGAAGTCACAGTTTTTTAAAACCTAATCTCAGAAGTGACAGCCTATCCTTTTGCAGTATTCTGTGCATTACAAGCACATCACTAGGACCAGCCCACACTCAAGGGAAGGATTACAGAAGGACATGAAGAATAGGAGGTGAGGATTACTGAGCCATTTCAGAAGCTGCCTATCACACCCAGAATGGCTGGGCTGTCTCCTTGGGCCGTCTCGCTTTGCTGCCTCTATGTACCCTAAATTTCGGACTCCTCCCACTTCCATTCTTGGAAGAACCACCATTAAGCACTCCTCCAGCAGCTTCACTTGCCCCCTATCTTTGATGGGGAAGGGGTGAGTTTTGCAACTGGCTCCTGAAGTACTGTCTGAGAGGAAAAGCTCTTCCTTGATGAAGCAGCAAATGTCAGATGCCACTCATCCCACTAGACACCTGCAGGGACCGTGGGATAGGCTGCCAGGCTGCACTTGGCTCAGGTAGGTGCTGGAAGAGCTTTGGCCAGGGGCTGTTCACTGCTGGTGGTGACCACTAGAGGTTCTGCAGAGCAGGGCCCACCCAGCCACACTGAGGACTGTGGGGTTCACTATCTGCAAACACACCTGTATCTCATTCACAGCCCATCAGGCTGCCATGGCACATTGAGAAGAACATTTGCCAGTTGCCTTGGCATACCAACTACAGGTCTTTAGGGATGGTCCTAAGTTAGCTGGAATTTCAGTATTGTAGGGAGAGGACAGAGAATTAAAGACATGAGGTTATTAGTCTTGATTCTACAAATCCTAGTATAGTCATGCACCACATAACGATGTTTGGTCAATGATGGACCACATATATGACAGTGGTCCCATAAGATTAGTACCATACAGCCTAGGTGTGTAGTAGGCTATATCATCCAGATATGTGTAAGTATATTCTATGATGCTCACACAATGATGAAATCACCTAACGACATGTTTCTCAGAATGTATCGCCATCATTAAGCAATGCATGACTGTATTCAACCAGAATTGGAAAAAAATAAGTGTATGATAAGTGCATAAGTCAGGGTTCCAAGAGAAACTGAACCAATAGTGGTTTGATATTTTAGCTTGATTAAAATGCCTTCTGGGTTTTTTTTTTTTTTCCTAAAGATTGGCACCTGGGCTAACAACTGTTGCCAATCTTTTTTTTTTTCTGATTTATCTCCCCAAATGCCCCCGTACACAGTTGTATATCTTAGTTGCAGGTCCTTCTAGTTGTGGGACGTGGGACGCCACCTCAAAGTGGCCTGACGAGCGGTGCTATGTCCACGCCCAGGATCCGAACCCTGGGCCGCGGCAGTGGAGCGCGCGAATTTAACCACTCGGCCACGGAGACAGCCCCAGCTTTCTGGGTTTCATTGTTTTCATTTGTTAGCTAAATAATACACTAAATGCTTCCACATAACAGTAACTTCATTTTTGTGGACAAATAAACTGACCAAAATACATGTCAACAGATATGGCTCAACTTAACCCATAAATGTTGGATTAGAAAATATAATTAAACTCTAGCCAAGAACAGTAGAGGCTGGGATTAGAAAATGCTGTATAGAGTTCAGGTCAAATAAAAATGCAGTTAATTTCTAAATCCTCTTTAAACACTTAAAAAATAGAAAATCAGCAGTGTGCTCCAAAAACAATCAACTGAAAAGTTTTCTCAACATTTAGAAGTTTATTGTCTTTCAAGCTCACTTTGTCTGAACAGGTAGTTTATTTTGAACAGGGAATCTTAAAAACTCTTGCCAGAAGTCTCACCAGAAAATAGCTAAGATACATAAATTACCCTATATGTACGAGTCAGTCAAACTCTAAGAATGGTTGTTTACAGAATATTTAGATCCTGATTTATAATCTTCTTGTGGCATTTACATTAACATGGCATCTCCCCATTGAAACTAAAAAGAGAATAGTAAATGAACTGCAAAGGCTAAATTTCTGACTATGATCCATTTCAAAGGTCAACAGTATGATTTGTAGATTAATCATCAAGCAAATAATTTGACTTCACAGTCTATGCAATTCAGATTATCAAGGTTCACTTTATTAACTCAAACCTGATCTGAACTGACATGAGGATATTTGTAGTCTTTGTTGTCTTTATTTACCAACTTATTGTGAAATAGTAATGGGAAGTGCTACCCAGTGAAGAGGAAATTCCAAAACAATCTTGTCTCAAGCGTTCTGGAAGAGGGATGGGGAGCTCTACCCCTATTTTATAATATTGGAAATGCTGATCCTGTTTCTCCATTATGTGCAGATTTAGAAACTACAATGAACATTAGTGTTTTCAATGGAGAGTTTCATATATGATCAGATTAGCCATTTTCTCACCTTCCTCGTTACTAAGTAATATTTATTACAGACCAGCTACTCTGAATAGAGCACTGAGCTAGGCACTGGGGCAATGAAGAAGGATAAGGCATGATCCCTCTTTTTCAGATGCTCACAAACTAGTTGAGTCATGGGGCGTGCATTTTTTAAAACTCCACCAAATCTGTAAATAAATACTTTAGAATTTCCGAGGAAGGAATGTTCACTCAAGCCTCTAATCTTCTGGGCTCTCTATGAAGGAAGTGAGACTTGTGCTAGACCTGAAAGGATACATAAGACTTATACAGAGAAGAAGAAAATGCATTCCAAAATAAGGGAAACAGCACAAACACCATAACACTGGAATGTTCATGGACAGTTCCTAGAACAGTGAGATGACCAATTTAGCTAGAATGGAAAAGGCAAGGGATTTGTTTAACACTGATTGTCTTTTTTTTTTCTGCCAGAACTCAACTGGAAACTTGAAATACAACTGACAAATAGAGAGTCTCTGCCCTCAGAGAACTATAATGTAGTAAAGGGAGACATACATAAAGAACTGTCCCAAAATTTTATAGGTGTTACGATAGTGTGGCATGAGGATACAAAGAAAGAAATAGCCAAATCTGTGTGGATAGCCACAGAAAGGCTTGCTAAAGTAGTGATTGAGTGGGTCATAAAAAGGACATTAGGATAACCATGTGCACAAAGCCAGAGGTTGTTCTAAAACGTTATCTTAAAGAGATATATATCATAAGTTTAAAGCTCTTACAACAGGAAAATTCTACAACCTCTTTTGATAACCCAATCTAGCGTTCAACAGCCTTTACTATTACAAAGTTCTTTTTACTCACAATGTTAATGCCTCTCTTCTTACAAAACAACATGGAGTATTATAACTTCCAGTTTAAGTTTCCCATGTTCATATTAACTTTTTCTATGTGAGATAATTAAAGGAGAAAGATATGTTGCTTACATCAAATGCAGACAACTTTAACTCTGTAACTCTAATACAAAAGAATACCTGATTTAGCCTCAGTGCTAGCAATCTATTTTGTTTGGCTTCCTTGGGCTGCTCTACAAATATGGAGAACGATACTGCTTTGGGAAATGGGATTAACTAAAATCCAGGTACTTAAAATATTCCCCAATCCAAATATAAACACACTAGAGTGTTTACCCATCAATCATTCTAAGTATTCCTTACAAGCTGTTTTACTTCCCACTTTAGTTTATTGTTTGCAATCCTTTCTCTTTAACATACTCAGAAAACCTATTAAATGGTAGCAAAGATTTCCTCTTTTTGGTATATGGAACGTCTCCTTGCCATTGGCAGAATACAAACATGCACAAATCCCTTTAAATTTCCAGATAATCTTATTGCTTAAGAGCCAATCTCCTCCAACCTTCTTCTTAATAGACTTGGCGTATTTTTTTTTAATGCATGACCCCTGCATCCCCAGTTTTCTTAGGGCACTCACATTCCTGTTTTCACGTGCTCAGGGAAAGGACTCTCCCATACTTTCCAAGGCAATGTCTTCTTTGTTCACGTTAACTTGTGAACCGATCCATTCTACCAAATATAAAATTATATCTTAGTTGATCCTTCAAGACAGAAGCCTCACTTTTCATCCTTATGTCTATAATACAATTTCTGGTACATAATACTGATGTCTGAGTAATTGTTGGTTGAATGAATTATAGAAATAAAATTAATGGACTTATATTGTGATATCTAATACTATCTTAAACTAATGATGCAAATATTAAAAGTTCAGTATTTTGTAAATTTCATATAGTCAAAATTAACTCCAGAATTTTGAGCTTTTTTGTGGGAAAGTTACTTGAAAGAGAAAATACCAATTTAATTTTACTTTTTGGGAACTAGGAACCCAGCAGAAATAGAGAAAAATAGCCTTATAAATTTGTGCACATTGACTTATTTTGTATCTCCCTTTCAATGTTCCAGGAGCTGTTTTTATTTTAAAACAAAATAATTTTTTCAAAAAATTTCTAACTATTAGCTCATCTGTCAGTAATTGAAATATGCCAAGGAGTATGGAGAAGACATTTTTTGGCAGAGCTGCTTTCCCAAGTTAAGAGGTCCAGTAACCTGGATTCCTCCAGTCCCAGAGATCAGAATGCTCAGCGGAGCCTCAGGGCAGCTTTCTACCCTGCCTAGTTCTTCCTATCTAGAAGCTAACTCTAGAAATGCTCATCTCTTCCCAGCCTTTACCACTCCTGTACTGTCTCCATAGTTCCTGCCTCAGGTTCATTTCATTATTTCCTAGAAGTTAGGCACACTGGGTGAGTTTGGTCCTGGACTTCTGCCTCCTGGATTACTGCCTATGATTAGTTAGTTACAGCCACTCCCCAGATCCTGATCTGGTAGAGCCATCTTAGGCATTGCTGTGGTTGAGAGTCATCTATGGGAGCAGAATGTAAGTTTAGGTTAGAGAAGAGAAGTTCTTAGTATGATGGGTTCCTTCTAGAGCCAACCACCAACAATAACATATTTCCTGAGAGCTTTACTATTTACAAAGCACTTTCACATACATTAGCTTATTTGTTCCATCTAATTCTGTGAGAGGAAACATGATGATGGTGACAATGATGATGATCTCCTTTTCACAAGCAACAAAAGTAAGACTCAAGATGATGAAGAGCAGTCATGCAGCTAGGAAGTACCGAAGATGAAGTTCAAATCCAGGCCTTCTGACTGAAGGTTTTTTCCTGCCCCATTGTAAATATTCATACATTGTTGCTCCTGGGACCTAGGCATCTACTCATGTAGTGTGGTTATTTACCCCCTACTTCAAAAATATAAAAGGAAATATTGCTTACCTTACAGCCAGACTGTATCTGCTTCATCTCAAAATCTCAATGTATTGCTTTTTCATTTCTTACAATGAGGGGTCAGTGTTTCTAGTCTTTGTTAGCTCCTAATCCATATTTTATTTTTACTCTAGTCTATCCCAAGTCAGGTCATTGTTTTAAAATCTCAGGTAATTTTTTTCTAGAAGCACTGTTCTAGTGAGCCATGTATTTGCATACTTTAAGTCTCCAATCCCTCTATTCACAGTTCCTAACATCTTCCTTTGTAAGGATTACAGCAGGGCATGTCAGTGAGTTGGACTGATATAAGTTGAATAAAACATATCAGTGACCTCAAAAAAGTCACCACCTACCAAGGAGCCCCAAAATATAAACAACCCCAGTAGATGCCTTATTACCCAGCATAATCAGGACTAGTAGTTAGTTGCTAAAGAAAAAAAATAAGTTAAGGTGGGGAAATATTTTTAAATATTCACATCTACTTTAAATATTTTATATATCAATTTAAACTTGTAAGTAGAGAAATAACGCCCTTTTTTTCAGTATGAGTCCATTCTTTCTTGTATAAATCACTTCTATAATGTATATCCTATGATTTCCACTTTTGGATTCTTTTAAGAGGTGCAAAAATTTGAAGAGATTTGCCATGCAGTTAGATTATGGCTATTTCAGGTCTCCTGGCCCTCATATATTTAATTATTTTCCTTAAAATGGCCTTCAACCATTTCTTATTTGATTGACTCCTTACAGCCTTGAGAAGTGAAATCAAGCATCACCTCTCTGAAGCTCTCCCTAATCCTCCCCACCCCTGTCTGACTCAGATCTCCGCCACTGTACTGTCACAGCATCCACACACTCTGTAATAGAACTGTGACCACCGATTTATTATCTGCTTCTTCACTGGACTGGAAGCTTCTTGAAAACCTGGACCATGTTTTATTTGAATCTCGTTCATTCAACATGGATGGATGGATGGATGGATGGATGGATGGATGGATGGATAGGTAGGTAGATAGATAGAAACATAGATAATAAACCTCATTTAATCTTTACCAGCAGAGATTTGAATTCTACTCAATATGACTCCATGTCTCCAAAGGATATGATTCTTTAAATGTAATTTGGTTTCTCTTTCATTCAATTAATGAATAAATTCATGGATGGAATAAAATTAGCTATCCAACTTATTTATAAACTCTGTAGTTGACTTTATTTCTACTTACAGAAGTTTAGAATATCTTAATAATTTAACGTTGCTTTCAATTATTTTAGTAAATTATGAGGCTTAAAAAAATATTTTATTTTCTTCTTCACCTTCCCTACTTAACAGCAACAACAAAAAACTATTAAACGTTTCCAAGCATGTTCTTGTACATCTGGATAACAAATCAGATAGTATGGAATTTTCTTCTAAGTAGTTAAAATTAAACCTAAAAGTTTAATACCATATGGGTTGGAATGAAGAGACATACTTGTAAGAAACAATTTCCAAGAACTTACTGGAAAGGGGAATAATAAAGAATCCTAACACTTTTATTTTTAAATAAGTGAAAAATTTACATTAGCTAAGTATTTAAGAAATTCCTAAGGACATATTAACTAGATATACACTAGTCCAGCACGATTCAGGCCAGGCCCAGTTGTAGATAATAATAAAAGCAGTTGCACATCTATTCAAAGGATCCCTTCTCACAGTAAGCCCCAAGATTATATTGGTTCTCCTTTTTATTTGACATGTATGGATGATATGTACCAAGATGCTGAAATGTTAGTTTTAGAGGTCAATTTGCTGATGTCATTAATTCTTAGTCTGATTACCTTTAGGTCCAGAGAGTGTGTTTTCTCAACTTGCCTTGCTTCTGGCCAAGATAGAAACCCAACTAGTTCTCAACTAAAATAAAGTAAAGCAAGTAAAATATTTTCTTACTTAGAAGAAAATTACTTCCCTGAAAACCTGTTGTAGTATTCCACTCTTCCCACCCAAAAATCTCTCCATTTCTTTTGTTCCCCAGTGGGAGTTTTTTAAGTATATCATATTTGATAATACATAACATCAGATAAACTGACCAAGAATAAATTTTTTAAAGAGACAGAGATAGACAAGGAGATAGAAATGGAGATGGAGATAGAGGTAGAGGTAGAGATGACAGAGGTAGGCATGATAGAGATATAGAGAGAGAAATAGATTTGAATCTACTCTTCTGGAGTCGTGATCTGGTGACATTAAGGTATGAAGAGATTTTTATTGTTTCTAAATTTATGAATTGATGCTTAAGAGTAAATTAAGTAGAGACGTGTGAGAATATCTTTTCCTGAACAAACTAATTAAAAGATTTATCCAGGGACAGAAGCTAGGACCTCCTTACTGAGTTATACTTAATATAAAAGCTCACTTTATTCAGGTTTATTGAGAGCAGCACTGACAGCACTGATAAGAAGAATTCATCTTAGTGCCTTCACTTGTCTAATACTGAGACAGAGGTGTTTCTCAAAGCATGAAGACTATCTGTGTCAGCATCTCCTGAAATGCTAAATTTCTTACCCCCCACACTATGCCTATAGAATCAGAAGGTTAGAGTGTAAGCCCTAGAATCTGCAATTTAGTGAATTACTTAGATGATTCATAGACACATTAAAGAACTCTGCCATAGCCTATGAATAGCCAATAAATACTAAAGGTAGGGACAGAGATTACTGGTAACGATTTAATTTTTATCTACCTTCTTTAAGACTCAGAAGCCAAGATAGCCCCAAAAGTAGAGCATCCACAGTAAGGCTCTAAAACGTAGATGATGTGGCACCAAAACACATAACATCAGTCCCACAAACCTACTCTACATCATTTGTGATCAAGATGTGTGTGATATATTTGGGGCAATGGGAAGAAGAGGGATCAGTGGCATGCTGAAATTGATTTTTACGGGATTTTGAGAGCTTACTGCCAAATTTTCAGAAATTTTACAAGCCAGATGTTAAATATAGTGACTATTAAAAATTAAATTATATGAACTTGAAATTAACTAAATTATATTAAAAACAAAGGTAAAAAATATTTAAAACTCATCAGCTCCTAAATACATTATTGCATTTTTTGCTATTATCTTTGCTTTTGAGATTATTTACTTTTACTATATCTATCTGGTGTGTAAATACTGTATAATGATGTGCTACTTTTCATATTCCCAACTATGCATTCAGTGATATCATGCTGATAGCATGAAATCAATCATGGGGAGAGTATTTACACCATGGTCATTAGCAAGCGCTAAAAACTAGGAATTGCTGGGGCCCATCCAGTTAACACAACGGTTGGCACAACACCCAGTTGGCACAACGGTTAAGTTCGCACATTCTGCTTCACTGGCCCAGGGTTCACCAGTTTGGATCCTGGGTGTGGATCTATGCACCACTCGTCAAGCCATGCTGTGGCAGGTGTCCCACGTATAAAGTGGAGGAAGATGGACACAGATGTTAGCTTAGGGTCAGTGTTCCTTAGCAAAAAGAGGAGGAGAGGAGGATTGGCAGCAGATGTTAGCTCATAGCTAATCTTCCACAAAAAGAAAAATCAGGAATTGCTTTGGTACTAAAGTTGAGAAATAGTTAAGTTTAATAAATATAGTTTGTTCAGGTGAGAAATCATTTAATAGTACATCACATATCAGATTTAATGATAAATTTATTAGGAAAGAGTTAATGGATTGAGATGTAATTTAATTTGTCAAATCACGGCTGAATTGCAACTACAGGTTAGTCATGAATATAAGAATTTGGGGGACCAGCCTGGTGGCATAGTGGTTAAGTTCTTGTGCTCCACTTTGGTGGTCTGGGGTTCACCTGTTTGGATCCTGGGCACGGACCTACACACCACTCATCAAGCCATGCTGTGGCAGCATCACACATAGAAGAACTAGAAGGACTTATAACTAGTATATACAACCATGCACTGGGGCTTTGGAGAGAAAAAAAAACAAAAAAAGAGGAAGATTGGCAACAGATGTTAGCTCAGGGCCAAGCTTCCTCACCAAAAAAAAAGCACGTAACAGTAACACAAAAAAAAAAGAATTTGGCAAAAATCAATGAAAGCATTCTATGATAATCAGTTGGTATGTGAAATTTCAATACAAAGTATAGTATATTTTATCATGATTATTTATAAATTACATACTACATTTCCTTTTAAACAGTAAAATTCATAATGACTTATGTGCACAAAGATATGCATACACTTTTTTTCAGAAAGCCATTTGTTAAACATTTACCCACACGCCATTAGTTGGGGGTGAGTGTGATAACGCCTCTAAATATGAAGTTCTTATCAACAGCTTTCTAGGAAAATATCAGAGAAACTAGAGGTTCCGACTATAAAACTCTGAGAAGAAAACCAGGTGAAAATCTTTGTGACCTTACGTTAGGCAATAGTTTCTTAGATATGACACCAAAAGCCTAAGAAACAAAAGAAAAAAATAGATGAATTCAGCATCTTCAAAATAAAACTTCTATGCTTCACATTACTCTATCAAGAAAGTAAAAGGCATGGGGCCAGCCCCGTGGCCACGTGGTTGAGTTTGCGTGCTCTGCTTCAGCGGCCCAGGGTTTTGCCCATTTGGATCCTGAGTGTGGACATGGCACTGCTCATCAAGCCATGCTGAAGTGGCATCCCATACAGCACAACCAGAAGGACCTACAACTAGAATATACAACTATGTACTGGGGGGCTTTGGAGAGAAGAAGAAGAAAAAAAAAAGATTGGCAACAGATGATAGCTCAGGTGCCAATCTTTAAGAAAAATAAAGTGAAAAGGCAACCCACAAAATGGGTGAAAATACTAACATATCATGTCTGATAAAGTACTAGTATCCATAAAATATAAACTATTCTTACAACTCAACAATAAAAGGACAAATAACCCAATTAAAAGATGGACCAAAGATCTGGATACACATTTCTCCAAAGAACATATACAAACGGCCAATTAGCACATAACAAGATGCTCAACATCATCAGTCATTAGGGAAATGCAAATCAAAACCACAATGAGATGCCACTTCACACACACTAGGATAGCTATAATCAAAAAGACACACAATAACAAACGTTGGCAAGGATTTGGAGAAATTGGAGTCCCCTCATACACGCCTGGTGGGAATGTAAAATGGTCCAGCCAATTTGAAAAACAGTCTAGCCTCAAAAGATTACTCCCATATGACTTAGTAATCCCACTCCTGGGTAAATATCCAAGAAAAATGAAAACATATGTGCACACTAAAACTTGTGCATGACTGTTTATAAAAGCATTAATCAAAATAGCCAAAAAGTGGAAATGCACCAAATGTCCATCAACCGATGAATAAAAAAAATGATATATCCATACAATGGAATATTATTCAGCAATTTAAAAAAATGAGGTTGGGACTGTACAGAGGACCCAGCAAAGGAGACTAAATAGAGGCAACCAGTGAGATAAGATGAAAACCCAATCCTTGCAACCACCCCGGAAGCTCTAGGTCTTATTGGTCCTTCCTTACGTAAAGATAAACAGAAGCTCAAAGTGGCCATATTACAAGATGCCATAGTAAAGCAGAGCCAGATTCTAAACTCTGGATTATCTGGATTTAGTTCATGTTTTTCCACCCCTGTAGGATTGTAATTGAAGAAAAGATATGATTCTAAAAATATATATATTATTGCTATTATCATACTCATCTATTGTTTTGGCATGAAGTTTTTGGCCAGTAATTTACCATAATAGTTATATTACTGAGTTAAATTTCTCCTATTGTGAAGAACACAAACAACAAAGATCAGCATCCCCAATCAAAATTCTCTATGATTGAAGAACTTTTCTGGACTCACAAGGCTACCCGGCCAATAGCAAGGCAGGTTTTACATAAGTTCTGGAGACATGTCTGGGAACCAGGCCTGAGCAGAGTCCTGGGGAGGAGCAGCCTCGGGCTTCCACTGCAGCCACGGATATGTGACTATGCCATACTTTCTCCTCTCCTTTGCCGCTCTGTCCTTTTTTCCATAATTGGTTTCACCACTATTCTTCTTACTGTTCTATCTTTCACTTTATCATTTTAACCAGAGTGTTGTATACAGTTAAAGCAGCATATAAACTGACAAACTTCTAAAGTACAGGAGTGTTTAAATCTAGGAAGCATAATTTTAGCATAGTGATAAGCTAAAAATGGAAAAATTATATTGAAAAACTATATTTAACCTTCTAAAGCAACCAACATTCATATTTAAGAGTCAAAAAGTGGGCTGGCCCAGTGGTGTAGTGGTTAAGTTTGTGCGCCCTGCTTCGGCAGCCTGGGATTCGCCAGTTTGGATCCTGGGCGCGGACTTACACACCACTCATCAAGCCATGCTGTGGTGGCATCCCACATAGAAAAACTAGAAGGACATACAACTAGGATATACAATTATGAGCTGGGACTCTGGAGAGAAAAAAAAAAGAGGAAGATTGGCAACATATGTTACCTCAGGGCCAATCTTCCTCAAAAAAAGTCAAAAAAAATTTTATCCAGAAATTCCTAATAATGAAACCTCATTAATATAGACTTTTTCACTCTTTTACAAAACTTAAGTATAGATCCTACATGAAGTGTCTACTTTTAAAATAAAGTCCTGACCTCTGGTGGCTAAATTGAATTAATTCAATACCAGAATCTACTGAACAATTTTAACAACACAAGAGAGACAGCCAGACATTATAACCTCCATAATGTAATGCAATAGGTGACATACAGATCCACCCATGAAAAATTTGTGGAAAAAAATCAAACTTGAATCTGACCTTGTCTCCAGGCCTAATCTAACAACCAAGTTAGGGGAAATAAAAAGGAGATAAACATGTTAAACAACATCAATCTGGAATGTGGGAAATTCTACCCCAGAAAAGACCCAATTTTTTTCTTTTAAACATAGGACACGAAAAACGTGATGAGAGAGAGAACTCTCATGGATTAAAAGTGTCTTAAGAGACATGTTATGCAAATACAATGCGTGGACCTTATCTGGATCCTGCTTTGAACAAACAAATTTTCTTTTAAATTGTGAAAACTAGGGAAATGTAAACTCTGATTGCATATCAGATGTTATTATGGAATTACAGTTTACTTTTAAGGTGTGATATAGATATTATGATTACTTTTTTTTCTCTTCTTCTCCCTAAAGCCTCCCAGTACATAGTTGCATATTTTTAGTTGTGGGTCCTTCTAGTTGTGGCATGTGGGATGCCACCTCAGCATGGCCTAATGAGTGGTGCCATGCCTGCGCCCTGGTCCACACTGGCGAAACCCTGGGCCGCCAAAGCAGAACGTGTGAACTCAACCACTTGGCCAGGGGGCCAGCCCCTATGATTACTTTTTAAATGATCTCTTAGAGATATATGGTGAAGTAATTACAATTGAAATTTTTTAAATATTAAAGAAGAGAATTACAGGTAGGACAAAAACTACAAATGGAAACGCCTTGAGACAGAAATGTGTTAGAGAGGATGAGATCAAAAAGGTCATAGGGATGTGGAAACAAAGGGTTTTGTAGGATTTTCAATGATTTTGGCTATGTGAGATGGGAAGCCAGCAGAGTATTTTCAGCAGAGAAGTGATATAATCGGACATAGAAGTTTAGAAGGTCATTCTGTATGGAAAGCAGACTGTCAACAGGCAATGGTGAACACAGGGTAACCAGTTAGGAAGCTATTACCATCATCTAGAATAAGAAAGATGGTAGCTTGGACAGCATGGTGAGAAGTGGTCGTATTCGGGTTATATTTCAAAAGTAGAGCTGAAAGGGACCGGGCCAGTGGTGTAGTGGTTAAGTTTGCATGCTCTGCTTTGGCGGCCTGGGGTTCACTGGTTTGGATCCCGGGTGCAGACCTACACACTGCTCATCAAGCCATACTGTGGTGGCACCCCACATAGAAGAACTAGAAGGACATATAACTAGGATATACAACTATGTACTGGGGCTTAGGGGAGGAAAAAAAAGAGGAAGATTGGCAACAGATGTTACCTCAGGGCCAATTTTCCTTACCAAAGGAAAAAAAAAATAGAGCTGACAGGATTTACTGATGGCTAAATGTGAGTGTGAGAAAAAAGAGTCAAAGATGGCCACAGGTTTCTAGCCTTAGCTATTGGAAAGATGGATTTGCCCTTTGCTGAGATGGGAAAGATGACAGGAGAGGACTTGGTGGGGAATTTGAAGTTCAATTTTTACCATGTTTTCTCCACCAGTTTTATTGAGATACACATGACATATAACATTGTATTAGTTTAAAGTGACACAACATAATGATTTGATATATGTATATGTTGTGAAATGATCACCACAATAGTCTAGTTAACATCTATCACCTCACATAGTTACAAATTTTTTCTTGAGATGAGAACTCTCAATCAACGTTCAAATATACATTAGCATTAACTATAGCCACCATGCTGAACATTATATCCCCCAGAAAGTATTAATAACATGAAGTTTGTACCTTTTGGCCACCTTTTGATCATGTTCACCCATTTCCCCAGCCCCCACCCCCTCTCTGGCAACCACTAATCTGTTCTTTGTGTCTATGAGTTCAGTTTTTTTTACATTCCATATATAAGTGAGGTCATACAGTATTTGTCTTTCTCTATAGGACTTATTTCACTTAGCAAAATGCTCTCAAGGTCCATCCATGTTGTCATGAATGGTAGGATTCCATTCTTTTTTGTGGCTGAATAATATTCCATTGCTTATATATTCCACAACTGCTTTACCCATTCATCAACTGATGGATACTTAGGTGGGTTCCAAGTCTTGGTTATTATAAATAATGCTGCAATGAACCTAGGGATGCAGATACATCTTCGAGAAAGTGATTTCATTTCCTTCAGATATCTACTCAGAGTGTAACTGCTAGACCATATGGTAGCTCTATTTTTAATTTTTTGAAGAACCTCCATGTTGTTTTCCATAGGGGCTGCACAAATTTACATTCCTACCAGAAAGCACAGCAATAAAAGCAAAAATAACTGGGATTTCATCAAACTAAGAAGCTTTCGCACAGCAAAGGACACCATCAACAAAATGAAAAGGCAACCTATGAAATGGGAGAAAATATTTGCAAATCATATATCTGATAAGGGATTAATATCCAAAATATATAAAGAACTCATAGAAGTCAATAGCAAAAAATCAAACAATCTGATTAAAAAACGAGCTGAGGGATCAAATAGACGTTTTTTCCAAGAAGAAATACAAATGGCCAACAGGTACATGAAAAGGTGCTCAACATTACTAATCATCACGGAAATGCAAATCAAAACCACAATGAGATATCACCTCAACCATGTTAGAATGGTTGTCATCAAAAAGACAACAGATAATAAATGTTGGCAAGGCTGAGGAGAAAAGGAAACCCTTGTGCACTGTTGGTAGGAGTGTTCCATGCGTGCTTGAGAAGAATGTGTATTCTGTTGCTTTTGGATGAAATGTTTTGTACATGTCTATAAAGTCCACCTGGTCTAACATACAGTTTAAGTCCAACGTTTCTTTATTGACTTTCTGTCAGAATTATCTATCCATTGTTGAAAGTAGAGTACTGAAGTCCTCTACTCTTATTGTATGGCTATCTATTTCTCTCTTCAGATCTGCTAATATTTGCTATATATATTTAGGGTGCTCCCATGTTGAGTGCACATTTACAAATGTTGTATCCTCTGGTTGGAATGACCCCTTTATCATTATATACTGACCTTCTTTGTCTGTTATTACACTCTTTGGCTTAAAGTCTATATTGGCTGAAATAGGTATAGCTACTCCTCTTTGTTTGTTTTTTGTTTCCATTTGATGGAATATCTTTTTCCATCCATTCAGTTTCAGTCTATGTGCGTCCTTAAAGCTAAACTAGGCAACATATATTTGTTTTGGGCTTTTTTTATCCATTCAGCACTCTATGTCTTTTGATTGGAGCAGTTTTTACCATGCTAAATTTGAAATGCTTACTAGATATTCAAGAGGAGATGGTGATGAGTCTGGAGTTCAGCGAAGTAATCTAGGTTGAATACATACATATAGGAGTTGTTAAATTCTACCACTAACTTTCCTTTGCCTATCTTAACCTCTCCAATTTCCTCACTTTTTAATTTGGACCACATGTAACTGCCATTTTTGTAGGTCAAATTAGTAAACTACTAGCAATTTCATATGGTTCAAACAAACATAAAGGAAGATTTCTGGCCTATTTCACAAGGCAGTTAAAATGCTCAAATAAGATTAATATGTGCAAAAATGTACAGAGTAAATGTATAAAGCATTGTTATGAAAGACCTTGTCTAGTAACAAATTAGAAGAGGCATTTTCATAACTCAAGATTCATTCTCATGCAAAACACACATTTGAAGATGATTTCACGTTATCCATATGGAATCTGTTTAGGGAGGCCCCATGACCAAGTAAATGCATTTAGTAAATGTTTGAATGCTCACTGTATGATAGCACAAAGCTCATCACCTGTTTGGGCAACTGCTCATAGACAATGCTGGGGAGATAAAGTCTGTCTGAACCTGGTTTCCAAAATAATCCAGTCTAGATTAATCCAAACCTGAATACCAAAAAGTGATCCAGTCTTGACCCAGGGCCTGCTGAAGTCAGTTTGAACTCCACTCAGTGCTGGGTAACTGGGTTAGTCACTCTATATCTAGCAACAATATCTTAGTTTGGGTTGTTTCTTCTACCTTTGTTAACTGACCATTTAGCCCTGTGGTTTCCTTACTGTTCCTAGAATGTGCCAAGGCTTCCTCCATTCCCCCTACTCATTTTCCTACCTTTTCACTTGGTGTGAGTTCACTTCCTCGCCTCCTTTAGATCTTTGCACATATGTAAATTATTCATGGAGTCCTCCATTAACTATCCTTTTTAAAATCAAAACCACTCTTCCATCCAATACTCCCTATCCCCTTTCCATGCTTTATTTCTTTTTCATGGCACTTATTATCATCTGAGAAGGCAAAAGTCCCTGACCTCTGTAAATTTGCCTGATGCTCACAGCTCAGCCATGGTGTTCTGTTGGACATAAACAATCTCACAGAATGTCAACAACAGAAAAGAACACTCAGTTATAGAATTGTCTTTGCTTTCTGAAAATATACAAACCAGAGCAAATGTCCACTTCATTAGACTCTCCCCAATATTACTCAACCAAAACCGAAATCCTATAATAGGTTCTTTCTAACACCGTCTTACTGAGCCTCCCCATGGTTCCCCACGATGACAGTTCTCCCTCACTGCAACAATAAACCCAAGTTGTTCAACTATAGGTGTGTTCCTGGTGATCTTTACCTGAAGGACACTAACACATGTATAGGTTCTTCTTGTTTATTTGTTTATTGTCTGTCTCTCTCACTAGGATGCATCTCTATGCAGGCATAAATTTTTGTCTGTTTGGTCACTGCTAACATCCCCAGCAGTTAGAACCATAGTTGGTATATTATAGGCTCTCAATAAATAGTTGTGGAATGAAAGATTGAACATTAAACACTCACATTTTAATAGACATTAGAGACACAAACATGAATCAGAGCAAGTCCTTGATACGTTCAGACTAATGGCCCAGTTTCACCAGTACTGGTTCAATAAGTTTTCCTGAGGAAATGAAGAAAGGGACGGAGACAGAAAGTCAAATTCTGCATTGGAGACTGCTGTGTTACTCTGCTTTCCATTCCCACTTTATTTTCTTTTCCTTTCCTTTCTTTCTTAATCAGGGTCATCCTTGGGAAAAAGTCAGACAGACTCTCCTCGAACCAGTACTGGCTAAAGGAAACTTGGGTTCAGCCTGTGCCAATTAGAACTGGACATGCCATGGAATCTCACGTAAAATCTGTAAAATATCCTCTTGATGGCCTCACTGAGACAATAATTCAAGAATTAGAGATTCATTCACCACAATTTAGAAATCCCACTTATGGTTCTCAAACTTCAGGGCACTTAAGAATCCCCTGAGGAGTTAGAAAAAAAGACTGTTTTTAATTGAAACAAAATTTACTAAGTTTATAATAAAATTAGTACATTGAGCTTAAAGTCTTAAAAGGTATAAATTTACATGTTTACAATTTTAGTAAGTTGAATATTCATTAAAACACTGGCAACCATAAATAGTTTTTTCAAGCCCAAAATCTCCCCTCAAGATAATTAGCGATACAACTGGCATTTCTCAAGGTTCTTTGCAAATCCTTTTTCCTTCACAGCCGACACACACACTTCTTTGGTTTCAACTATCATCTTTATGCCAATTATTAACAAATTAATAATTCTGATTTAGGGACTCTCTTAAAAGTGTGGTGAGCTTCCAGGCTGGTAAGGGCTGTGGTGATCCAGCCAGGAATTATCCCAGGTAGGCTCTACCCCAGCTGATAAAAACATCAGGGGATAGGGAGTATTGGATGGAAGAGTGGTTAAAAACATCCTTTAGCAATACCATCAGGCTTTTACCCTCTGACTTCGACAATGCTTATTTTAAGTAAACTTTAAAGAATACATATAAAATCTGGATTTTTAAAAAGAGAATAATTTGTTCAAGGAAAATGCTAACACAATACAAGCTATTCCATTTGGTGCCACAAGATGTCACTGATACACAAGAAAAGTCTCCAAGTGCGATAGAAACAATTTTACTTATTTTCAGCAACATTTTTTAAGGCTCTAATTTGTAAGGACACCAGAATATGCGTTCTGGATGATAGAAGTATGAACACTACAAGGTTCCCAACCTCAGGGAGCTTAAACTGTCACAGATAAATAGATGAGTCCAAGTTGCTAAATAAAATGCATTGGTACATACAACGCAATGCCAGAAATATGAACTGTCAAAGCAAAAATTGCTCCAGATAAAGTTAAAAAGGTAAGGAAGACTTTATTCAAGGCTATGTAAATAGGTAAGAGAGATCCGAACGCAGTCTAAACTCGACTCCACTGAAAAAAAGGATAGGAGAGTTGTTCGGGGGGCGGGGGGTAAATATTTTTTTATTATGGTAAAATATAGCTAAGATAAAATTTACCAGTTTAACTTGTTTTAAAAGTACAATTCAGTGGCATTAAGTACATTCACAAATGTTGTACAACCAGCAGCACTATCTAATTCCAGGACATTTCATCTTCCAAAATGGAAACTCTATACCCACTAAACAATAATTTCTCATTCCTCTCTCCCCACAGCCCCTGGTAAACTGTTCTACTTCCCGTCTCTAAGGATTTGACTATTCTAAGTACCTCACTAAGTGGAACCATACAATAATTGTCCTTTTGTGTTTGGCTTATTTCACTTAGCAAAATGTTTTCAAGGTTCATTCATCTTGTAGCATGTATCAGAGTTTCATTCCTTTTTAAGGCTGAAAAATACTCCATGGTATGTATATACCACATTTTGTTTATGCATTGATCTGTTGATGGACATTTGGGCTGTTTCTGCCTTTTGGCTATTGTGAATAATGCTGCTACAAACCTTGGTGTACAAATATCTGTTCAAGTCTCTGATTTCAATTCTTTTGGAAATATACCAAAGAGTGGAATTCCTGGTAATTCTATGCTGAACTTTTTGAGAGACCACCATAATGTTTTCCATAGCAGTGTACCATTTTACATGCCCACCAGCAACGTACAAGGATTCTGATTTCTCCACATCCTTGCCAACACTCATTATTTTACAATTTCTTGATAATACCCATCCCAATGGATGTGAAGTAATATCTTATTGTTGTTTTTATTTGCATTTCCCTAATGATTAGTGATGTTGAGCATCTTTTCATATGCTTATTGGCCATTTGTACATCTTTGGAGAAATGTCTATTCATGTCCTCTGCCCATTTTTTCCTATAGTTTCTTATTGCAATTTATGAGTTGCAGAACAGAAATTGAAGCTGTAACAGAATTGCTGTGAATATAAACATCATATTATTTCATTGGATTGGTATTTGCATAAGATAAATAGTGCTCTCATCAACTGAAAGAAGCTATCAGCACTAAAGAAACAATTTAAAGTATTTCTGATCCTATGAGGTGCTGGCTAGTAAAACTACTCCCTCTTCAGGGGAATGTGCTTGTCCACATGAGGTAAATTATGTCTTCAAGAGAGCCAAATGATGATGATGATTTTCGGAGGCCAAGTAATAATTCAGCAATGAGTAAAACTTTTCCATAGAAAATGAGTTTAGAGTATTTATAGATTCCCCAAGCCTTCCACATCAGAAATATAGCAAATGGCCCAATAATTTGATATTTCTAAACTTAAATGCATTTACCCAACATGTAGCTGGTTATTAGAGATCACAGCAATATTTACGACATGTGTTTGCTGGCTCTGTTGGTGTACAACACATAGAGGCTTGATGACATCATGTAAAACTTTAAAACATATTAAGATATGAGCTGCTCAAGATTACACACATACACAGTGAAAACTGAGTAACTGCACATATGTCACACACATCTATTCCCTCTCAAGGGTACAGCTAAAAAGTCTACCATCATTCAGTCAGAAATGTTACCACTTGTCATAAAATATTTTTATTTGTTTTCTGTTATGGAGCTAGCTACAGTGGATGCTAAGGGAGGTGACAGAAGCATATTTGTTCCCAGTGTTTTTTACAGCTTCTTTCTTAGGTGTGTTACTGGATCAATCTCATTTGCAGGTCTTCCAAATAAATTACAAATCCCTTCAGGAATGATGGGTAATTATGCCTATGGGCAGTGGGTACTTAGAATGGCAGCAAGCAATGAATTTTCTCTGACAGGATATTTAGTTCTGGTGCAGTCAATGGAAAAGAAAACATAGCTGAGTCTTCAATAAAACTTAAGACAGTCTTCCTTTGATGTCACATTGACTGAAGTATAAAGGTTCAAAGCCAAAACAGTTAAATATACAGCAGAGAAAAGTCCACTTTCTCATGTAACAAACAATACATCAATTTATCACATACTATATATTCTTCTAGTTTTACGTCTTTTTTTTTTTTTTTTTTGAGGAAGACTGGCCCTGAGCTAACATCCGTGTCAATCTTCCTCAACTTTATACGTGGGACGCCTGCCACAGCATGGCTTGCTGAGCAGTGCCTTGTCCACACCCAGGATCCAAACCGGCAAACCCTGGGCTGCCGAAGCAGAACGTGAGAACTTAACCACTGCGCCACTGGGCTGGCCTCTTGACTTCCATTTTTTATAAAAGCAGAAAGAAATTAGAGATATCTTTCAAGGCAACTTGAGAAACTATAGCAAACTCATCTCAGGCACTGGTCTTGCCATCAGCTTCATTTTATTTTCTCATTCTTTCTAAATAGCATTCTCTTATGCTTCAAAAAAATCCCTTAAACACGTTACCATTCAAATGCTCTTAACATAACCTCTTTCTTGTTAAAATGACACAAATGATCATCCAGAAGAATAAGTTTATAGGAATCACCAGAAAAATCATTTACCAGTTTATTATAAAGGATATTATAAAGGATACAGATGAACAGCCAGATGAAGTGATATATACGGAGAGGTCAAGGAGGGTCCCAGGAGCTTCTGTCCCCATGGAACTGAGGTGCTCCACCCACCAGGCATATTCACCAACCCCGAAGCTCTTCCTCTGCCCATTTTTCAATCAAATTGTTTTGTTATTGTTGTTGAGTTGTACGAGTTCTCTGTATATTCTCGATATTAACTCCTTATCAGATATATGATTTGCAAACATTTTCTCCCATTCTGTGGGTTGCCTTTGCACTCTCTTGATTGTGTCCTTTGATGTACAGTTTAGCCGGAAAGGTTTTAAGAGCTTGGGTGAGGGGGTTGTAGGCCATCTGTGCTAAGTGGCATTATCCAAAGGAAAACGAAACTTTCTCTTATCTTCATGACAGGGGGTAATTTTACAACTTGGAGCTAGGCATAAACAGAAGTTAGGTTCCTACTCTCCCAGCAGACATTGGGAAATAGAGGCATATCTTCCCTGATGATTACATTTCAAAGGGATGGCTCCCAGGTCCTTGAGTCCTGGGTTGTAAAAACTGGTTGGAGGCTTTTTTAAAAATGTACATCTCAAAGGGGCAGAGAAAGAATTTACAATTACATGTTTTCCAAAGTAAATTCTCTAAGAAAATAAAAGTCAGAGGCCTAGAATCAGGAAGAAGCCTGTGTAAAGTTTAGCCAAGCTAAGAGGAATTTTAAGGCTTTTTTGGTGAAAATAAAGCATTTGGGGACATCAGAGATGAGAAAAACTAATTCCAACTAGGGAATCCCAGAAAGTGTCTCAGAAGTGATAACATGTATGTGGCCTCGAAGGTGGTGTAAGATTCAGCAGGCAAAGTTATTGAGGAGGAAAATGCCAAGTAAGGTAACATCATTAGTAAAAAAGAGAGAGAGAGAAAGGGAAATGAAAGTTCACAACAAGATAGGGCAGTACAGCTAAGAAGACACCAGTGCGTAAAAGAAGTTGTTGTGGAATACTCTATCTGGAAACATGGGTGGAATCAGGCTGTGTAGGCCCCTAATATCACGTTAAGGAGGCAGACTTTATTTTATGGACACTGAGGCCTCAATGAAAAAGTTTAACAGTGGGGATATGACATGATCCGAGTTTTGGAAGTATGGAAAGCAGCTAAGTGAGGGGGAGACAGGCAAGAGAAGGAGGTCCTGCCTGTCAGGCCTTCCTGTTGCCACCGTTGTGACCAGCACACCCGACAAGCCAGCTATCCTTAAGCCAACAGGTAGGTCCTCCTTGAATACTGCTGCAACCATCCTCTCCCTGCACTCACCATCCCCTCTCCCCCAATCCTGTGAGGAGCAGCCTAAGCCAGAAAAGAAGCTGTGACAGAAACAGCAGGGCACAGAGAGCCAAGCATTTGGGAAGGAGAGAGAAGGCGACACTCAAGAAAATAATTTCCACTCAGAGCAGAGCCAAGCAGTTAAGCCTTCAATTCTAAAATCGAGGACACACTAATATGGCAGGGGTTGGGGGGGGGGGGGGGTGGGTCCGGGGAGGGAGTACCGCTGGACAAACAGGCCTGAATGCAATCAGTGAAGGACTGTGAGACCCTTGATGAGTAACTTACATGACAAATGCCAAACATATCCAGATTTGGGCAGGTCTGCAGTGCCACCACTGCTAGTGACTGTTAGAAGAGAAAGAACATTTTGTAGAAAGTGTGATGCAGAAACTCAAAGCCTTCTGAGTCTCTCAGCTGTGTGATCTGGGGCAATTTACTTAAACTCTTCAAAATCTCATCTTCTTCATTTGCAAATTGGGATTAATCAGAGAACTTCCCCCATAGGATTGTTGTGAATGTTAAACGTAAAGCCCTTAGAACAATGCATGGCACATACTCAGTAACTGTCGTTAAAAAAAAAATTATTCTGACACCTTAAAACTGTAAGACTATATTTGGGACTATAGCAATAGGCTTGGGTGTCAAGACTCTCACAATAGTGCAGACTGATGGGGCTCAACACCAAATACGACAAGGAAAAGTAGGGATTTATAGCCAAGGAGCAGGCTGGGTGTGGTGAGAGTGGCTTGTCAGTGGGTAGAAAATTACTAAGATAAAACATCAAAGATAGGGAGATTCTTGTTAAACTGACTTAAGAGGATTCTTGCTGAAGGCAGGCCAGGGTCCTCAGACATCAAGGGTGGGGGATTCTCTCTAAACTGATTGAGCAAGATTCTTGCTAAAACTGTGCCATACAAGGACAGCAAGGGGAGAAGGAGTTGGTGGGCGTGGGGGGTGTGCAAGGCCGAGAGCTAGTTGAGAAGAGGGGTAAGAGGAGCCTGAGGAACATTGGGCCAAGAAGAGAGTCTGTCACCATTAGATATTGTTTAACAACTCACAGAGTTGTGAGGATTAAATGAAAGGATACAGATCACGCATTGAGAATTATGCTCAATAAACATTTTTCTATGAGTAGCAGCGTAACTTTAGTAATTAAGATCATTATCTCCAGAGCCAAACACTCTGGATTCAAAACCCTGCTCTGCCATGCAGCAGCCTCAGATTTCTATCTGTAGAATAGAGATAAAAATAATACTTCCCTTGTATGGTTCTTATGAGAGTTAAATGAGTTAACTAAAGTAAAAGATAAATGAGTATTGCTCCAATTGTGATGATTTGGAGGTTAGTGGTATGAGGTACAGTTTATCAACCTTTTATTAATTCTTGTTTTATTAGGCAGCTTCCCCGTGCCAAATACTCTGTTAGATGCAGGAAACAGAGTTAAGAAATATAGTTTTAAAATTAAAGTGTTCCAGATCTAGCAGGGGAGAAAGATAGTTACATTCCAGTGTAAGTGCTGATAGAAGGAGGCATAGGAAGCCAAGGAGCCTAGAGCTGCAGCACTGAATCAGGCATAGAATAGTAGGGAAGAAGGGTTAGCGATTCTTTCTAGCTATGACGCTTGAGCAGAAACATGCAAGGCAACGTGGGGGGAGGTGGGAAGGAAGTTATAAACGTACGAAAAGATGTTCACCTTCACTCATAATTAAAGAAATATGAAATCTAACAAGATCATGCTTTCACATGGACTGGCAAGATCAAAGAGTTTAATAATGCACAGTTTTGGTGATAGAGGCGAGAAACAGACCCTCTTGGAAGCGTTTGTGGATGCAAATTCTTAAAGTAATATTCTGCAATACTATGATCTAATGAAATTTAAAATGCATCTATCCTTTGATGCAGCAATTCTACTATTTCTACTAACAATTTATTCTACAGATGATAAATTCTTACATGGGAACAAGAATTTATATATAAAGCTATTCATTACACTATTGTTTGTAATAGCAAAACATGAAGAACTATGTAAATGTCCACAATAGAAGCCTGGCTTAAAGAAATTATGGTACAGTCATCCAATAGAATGAGTGCATATGTTAGAAGGATGGGGTAGATCTATACATGTAAATATGGAAAGAGTTCCAAAACGTATTGTCAAGAAGGGGAAACAGCATAGACAAGCATGCTCTTTTTCCATTCATATGAAAGCAAAAGAGCATATATCCATAAGCATGCCTACACATACACAAAGGCTTGTATATGCATAGAAAATTAATGGAAAGTTAAATAAACATCTTGTTAACAGTAGTTGACCCTAGGGAGAGAAGTCAGTTATCTGAGGTGGGACCATAATAAATTTTATTATAAAAAATTTCAAACATGTACAAAAGCAGAAAAAAAAGAGAATATTGTCTTTCCATCCACCAGCTTCAACAATGATCAATTCATGGTTAATGTCGATTCACCTAAACCCATACCCATTTCCCCCACTACTGTCCCTATGTATTATTTCAAAGCAAATCTGAAACATATAATTTCATCTATGAACATTTCAGTATGTATCCTTTGAGGATATATCTTTAAAGAATAAAGATTCTTTTAAAAAAACAAGCCATGGTACCATTTTCACATCTAAAAAATAGCAATAATTCCTTAATATTATTGGATATGTAATCAATGTTCAAATTTCCTATATTGTCTCAAATTTTTATAGTTTTTTTCAACAATTTCTTTTAATATGTAAACTCTCCCTCCCTTCTGTTTTTTCCTTATGATATATTTGTGAGGAAACACTGTTACATGTCCTGTAGAATCTCCTATATTCTGGATCTTGCTGACTGCATCTCTATTATGTCATTTAACATGTTCCTTTGTCTTCTTTATTCTTTGTAAGTAATTAGTTAGATATAGAGGCATAAATGGACTTTTGGCTTTTTTGCAAGACTCCTTCCTACGTAGTTCTGTATACATCTGTCAGAAGGAATGTAATATCTGGTTATTTTTCTTTACGTGATGTTAGCAACCAATCAATGTCTAGATTCATTATTTCATTTGGAGTTTCATAACGGTGAAATCCTGATTCTATTCATCTTTCTGCATTTATTAGCCTTTACTCTTCTTTAAAAAGAAACTTTCAGGCCCAGTCCCATGCCCGAGCAGTTAAAGTTTTGCGTACTCCGTTTTGGTGGCCCAGGTTTACGGGTTCGGATCCCAGGTGTGGTCTTACTCACTCACCAGCCATGCTGTGGAGGTATCCCACACACAAAAAAATAGAGAGGGACTGGCACAGATGTTAGCTCAGGGCAAATCTTCCTCAAGCAAAAAAAGAGGAGGATTGGCAGCAGATGTTAGCTTAGGGCAAATCTTCCTCAGCAACAAAAAAAAAGAAAGAAAGTTTCACTCAAGATGAGGTACAGTGAATTACAAAAACAGGATAAATGCTCAGTTTTATCTCTTTATTTGCCAGTTTCCATTAGTATTGGTAATAAGAGGTACAAATATTTATCTATATCTATATATATTATATTGTATACTATATTTAAAAAACAGAATAAACCAAAAAACTAAAATATAATACTTACCAATCGAGGGAGGGAGCAACAGGATGAGGGAACTGAAATAGAAGGTAGAATTTCTAAGTTTAACTTTGTTTTGTAGATTTGATTTGTAACTATATAATTATTTTACATACTTATAAAAATAAATAATAAAAACATCAATTCCTAAAAAGAAATATCTCTATAATCAAGTTGTTGACATAACCAATCAGAAAAAAACTATTCTAATGACTTAAAAAACACATAATTTATATATGCATTTCCAGTAGTACATACTCTAAGGACAAAAAAATCTCCAAAACATCTTTAAACATTTCAGTGAACATATTATTGATAGTAGCATTGGTGGTGTTATTCTGAGACGGTTGCAAATGTTATGTGGGATAAAGCAATGAGTCATTATTTTGGTGCAGTTGGGAACCAGCATTTTCAGTGTGGGAGAAAGGCTATACAGACATAAGATCAAGAGGTTAAATAAAAACCCTATAGTACTGAATTTGAGTTGGAATGTCCATATAAGTTCATGATGTATGTTATCATATATATTCATATATTATTTTTATTTATACCTATATTTATTTCCTACCTCTGTCCACTGAAATGCCTAGAAACAATGATAATCCGGTAGCCATGAACACTATTATGCCAGGTTGTGCTCTACGTTCCCACTAAAGGGAACCAGGGCTCAGTACAGGTGTAAGGCTTTTTTCACATAACAATATATACTATAGACCGAGATATTCCTCACTCCTTTTTATGGCCACAGATTACTGTATTATGCAGCCTTATCATGGTTTATTCAAGTTACCTTTTGATGGAAATTTGTTTCCTTGTAGATTTGTGCTATTATAACATAAGGTGCTATTTATGAATAGTGCTACAATGATAGACTTACTTTTTTATTGCTATATACTTTTGCACTGTTTCATGTTCATGTATTATCTGTCCACTTTCTTAAAAAGTTATGAGAAAAGAAAGCCTACTTCGGCAACAATCTGAGGAAAAGTAGAAGTGAGAGATACCAGGTGAGAGAGGAAACAGGGACTAAAGGTAGCAGGTACCTGTAGCTGCCCAGGTAAGAATACAGCAAACTGGAGCGAGAGCTATGGAAGTGACCCCATAGGAGAGGAGAGGCCAGACCTGTGAAGGATCTAGAAATGGAACTCCAAGGACTTGAGGACCAGTGGGATGTGGGGCCTAAGAGAGGAGACCTCTAAGCCAGGCTCTAATCTGTGGGAAGTTGACAACCACCAGCAGGGAGAATACAGAAAATCTGAGGAAAAAGATGATAAATTCCTTTTGGACACTTTATATTTGAAGGCCTTTAGTACATCAAGTGAAAAGGCTGAGTTACCAGAAATGTGTAGAACTAGACTCAAGAGTCCTCAGCATATGCGCAGTAGCTAAATCCATGAGAGTGGATGAGTTTGAGTCCCAATCCTGAGATAAACTATATTTACATTTGGCATATACTGGCATGTTGTGTGTATATGTGTGCATGCATATGTGTGTATGTTTAATTTAATTTTATTGTGGACATCTTCAAACATATCAAAAAATGGAGATATAATGAATCACTAATACCTCCTACTCAGTTTCAATAATAACCAATAATTTACCATTCTTATTTCATCTACCATATCCTAATTTTGTTTTGTTTTGTTTTGTTTGTTTCTTTTTTTCTGCTTTATCTCCCCAAACCCCCACCTGTACATAGTTGTATAAGTTAGTTACAGGTTCTTCTAGTTGTGGGATGTGGGACGCCGCCTCAATGTGGCCTGACGACCGGTGCCATGTCCGCGCCCAGGATCCGAACCCTGGGCCACTGCAGCGGAACCCGCGAACTTAACCACTCCGCCACAGAGCCGGCTCCTTAATTTTTTTACCTTAACTATTTTAAGGCAGATCCCCAAATTCATAATTTCACCTGTAAATGCTATATTTTGTATACCTAACACATAAGGTCCAATTGTCTTATTCTCATAACCAAAAAATCACTATTCCACCTAATGTTATTGTGTTAGTTTGCTAACTTTCCCATAAGAAATGCCACAGAATGGGTGGTTTAAACAACAGAAATTTATTTTCTCAGAGTTCTGGAAGCTGGAAATCCAAGATCAAGGTGAGAGCAGGGTTGGTTTCCTCTGAGGTTTCAATCCTTGGCTTACAAATGGCCACCTTCTCGCCGTGTCCTCACATGGTCTTTTCTCTATGAGCTCACGTGCCTGGGGTCTCTCTATGTGTCCTAGTCTCTTCTTGCAAGGATACCAGTCATACTGGCAAAAGCGCCCACCTTAACAGCCTCATTTAACTTCATCACCTTTTTAAAGGTCCTATCTCCAAATACAGTCACATTCTGAGGTACTGGGGTCTAGAGAATCAACATATGAATTTTTAGGGGGACACAATTCAGCCCTTAACAGTTAACAGTAATTCCTTACTATCATGCAGCCAGTTCACATTCAATCTTCCTCCAGCATTTACCACATTATATACAGGGTGGATTGTATTATCATGGCATCATTTATGTTATGCTGTGCCTCTTTTTTCAAGTAAACTGGTAGTAATACCTTGAGGCTTTATTAGATTCAGATTCAATTTCTGTTTTTGTGAAAATATTTCATGAGGCCGGCACAGCAGTTAAGTTCGCATGTTCCACTTTGGCGGCCCGGGGTATGCCAGTTCGGATCCCGGGTGTAGACCTACACACCACTTGGCAAGCCATGCTGTCACAGGCATCCCACACATAAAGTAGAGGAAGATGGGCACAGATGTTAGCTCAGGGCCAGTCTTCCTCAGCAAAAAAGGGGAGGATTTGCAGCAGATGTTAGCTCAGGGCTAATCTCCCAAAAAAAAAAAAAGAAAATATTTCGTAAATAGGAAGAATACAAAGTACATCACATCAGGAGGCAAAAATACTGATCATCTCACTTTTAGTATTGTTAAGTTGTTCTGTTTTGGTTTTTTGCTGAGGAAGATTCACCCAGAGCTAACATATGTTGCCTACCTTCCGCTTTTTGTATGTGAGCTGCTGCCATAGTGTGGCCACTGATAGATGAATGGTGTAGATGCATGCCCGTGAACTGAACCCAGGATGCTGAAGCCAGGCACGCTGAACTTAACCACTAGGCAACTGGGGCTGACCCAGTATTGTTAAGAATGATCAGGTGTTCTCCTCCTTATCCATTCCTTGTAAAGTTCCCTTTCAATTTTCTACCTAATGGTTATTTCCCAACCGTTAGTGATTATTTCCTCAGCTGTGTCCAGTCTACTAAGAGGTCCATCAAAGGCATTCTTCATTTCTGTTATGGTGTTTTTTAACTCCATCATTTCCTTTTGGTTCTTTCTTAGGATTTTCATCTTTATGTTTACATTGCCCATCTGTTCTCGCATGCTATTTACTTCATCCATTAGATCCATAGTAATCATAGTTTTAAACTGCCAGTCTGATAATTCCAACATCCTTGCCATGTCTAGTTCTGATGCTTGCTCTGTCTCTTCAAACTGTATTTTTAGCCTTTTAGTATGCCTTGTCAGTTCTTCTTGATAGTCAGACATGATGTACTGGGTAAAAAGAACCGCTGTAAACGGGCCTTCAGTTATGTGGTGGTAGGGTTTGGAGGTGAGTGTTCCATTGTCCTATGATTAGGTCTCAGTCTTTTAGTGAGCCTGTGTCTCTGAACTGTGGACTTAATAAGTGCTTCTCAGACTCCCCCACCCATTGGTGGGACAGGATGGCTAGAATGGGCCAGAGGTGGGTACAGCTGTCACTTTGTATCTGCAGGGTATTGGTTCCAGGAACCCATGCAGATTCCAAAATCAGCAGATGCTCAAGTCCCTTATAGTAAAAAGGCATAGTACAACAAACATACTCAGGCCTCCACATTCATGAGTTTTGCACCTATAGATTCAACCAACCTGGGATGGAACGAAAAACCTGTGGATACGGACAGCCAACTATATTTCTTTTCCCCCAGGTCAGGTGGGCTCTGATAGAGCTCCAGCCAATTAGGCTCTGCTTAACTAGTTTCCACTGATGGCAGGCCTTGTTAGAAAGAACAAGAGTGTTCTGGTGTATTTTAAAATGGTTCCTTTCCCCCTCCTCCTGCCTGAAGCACAAGGGGATTTTTCTCCAGTATTTACTATGAGAATCTGATAGACCTCCAAAAGGTAAAACCTACAAAAGTGTGGGGACTACCTTATGACTGGGTCCCCCTGGAATTTTTAACTCACAGAGTTGTCCACACTAAACCTCCAGCAATGCATCAGTTACAGTTCAGGTTTCCCAGCCCCAGCACTGATTCCCACGGAGACTGCTGCTCCATTAAGTTGTGATTCTATATTCACTTGTCAGTCTCTCTATTTTAGGGGCAGCAGTTTGCCCTGTGATCCCCTTCTCTTATGGATCTAAGAAGAGTTGTTGATTTTTCAGCTTTTTACTTCTTGTTAGGATGAAGTGACTTTCAAGCTCCTTACATGTGGAACTAGACAGATTATTTCCTAGAAGCATTATTTTCTTATGGGTTGCAAAATGGTGATATTCTATCATCCTTCTTTATTTCTTCACTGAATTTTCCCTATAAAAAGTTTTCCCTCATTAACAATTTGGTTACTGCAAATTTCAGTTTGTGTAGGAAAAGCAGGACAATTTTGATTTTTTTAACCTTTATTTACCAATTTCAGAATAACGAGTTGGTGTCCTAGCAATCTTCAATGTGACCAGTGAGTTTTTTAAGCATTATTAAGAATTCACGTATTTTTAACATATTCGATGTGTTTCAATCCATTGCAGTCAAAAATCTTTTTGCTTGTCCTTGGTACTCAATTATCCCTTGTTTTGCCAGTAGGAGCCCCTGCAAACTGGATACTATATCATTGTCTACAGAAACACACACACACAAACACACACACAGGCACACAAAGCCAAAGGATTCAGCATATACATGTCTCCCCCTTCTCTCCAAGACCCCATCTAGTTTCCCAGCTAGTGGACTATGTTATACCTGCTCACATTCCATTGGCCAAAGCAAGTCATATGGCAAAATGCAAAGTCACTAGAGTGTGAAAGTATACTCCACCCAAACTGAAGCCATGAGAAGAGTGGGAAATTTTATTTTAAAAATTGTGAACTAATGATACCATCTATCACACTGGGTATGATGGTTGGCTTTAGTGCTATAGTGGCTAGGCTACAGAGCCCATTTATCTAATCAAACACTAATCTAGGTATTGTTGTGAAGGTATTTTGTAGATGTGTTTTTCACCTGTGACCAGTTAAATTTGAGGCGATTACTCTTAATAACATGAGTAGGCCTTTTTCAATCAGGTGAAGGCCTTAAGAGCAAAAATAAGTTTCTCAGAGAAAAAGAAATTCTGTCTCAAGACTACAGCATCAACTCCTGCCTGAGTTTTCAGCCTGCCATGTGGATTTCAAACTTGCCAGCCTCCACAACTGCATGAGCCAATTCCTTAAAACAAAGAGATGACTCTAGCCAGAGCAATTAGGCAAGAAAAAGAAATAAAAAGCATCCAAATTGTAAGGAAGAAGTAAAACTATCTCAATTAACAGATAATATGATCCTATATATAGAAACCCTAAAGAATACACGCACACACAACTATTAGAGCTAATAAACAAATTGGTCAAATTTGCAGAGTATGAGTTCAACACTAAAAAAAGAGATGGTTTTTTATATACCAACAAAGAATAATCTGAAAAGAAATTAAGTTAAAATTCCATTTGTAATAGCATTTGCTATGGACTGAATTGTGTCCCCTCAAAATTTGTATGTTGAAGCCCTAACACCCAATGTGATTGTTTTTGGAGACAGGGCCTATAAGGAGGTAATTAAATAGGTCATAAAGGTGGGGCCCTAATCCAATAGGATTAATATCCTCATAAGAAGAAACATCTGAGCTCAGTCTCTCTCTCCCTCCTGCCCTCTCACTCCCGTACTACGTGAGGACACAGTGAAAAGGCAGCTGTCTACCGGCCAGGAAGACAACTCTCGCCAGAAACTGAATCAGCCAGCACCTTGATCTTGGACTTCCCAGCCTCCAGAACTGTAAGAAAGACATTTCTGTTGTTTAAGTTACCCAGTCTGTGGTATTTTCTTATTGCAGCCCAAGCAGACTAAGACAGCATTCAAAAAGATGAAATACCCAGGAATGAATTTAACTAAGGAGATGAAAGACTTGTACACTGAAAACTACAAAACATTGCTGAAAGAAATTGAAGAAGACCTATATACATGGAAAGATACCATGTTGATGGATTGGAGAACTTAATTTTTTAAGATACCAATACTTGTCAAAGTGATTTACTGATTCAATGCAATCCCTATCAAAATCCCAGTGGCCTTTTTTTCAAAAATAGAAAAGCTATTCCTCAAATTCATATAAAATTACAAGGGGACCTGAATAGCCAAAGCAATATTGGAAAAGAACAAAACTGGAGGATCCACACCTTCCAATTTCAAAAGTTCCTACAAAGCTACAGTAATCAAAACAATGTGGTACTGGCGTAGGATAGACATATAGACCAATGGAATAGAATTAATAGTCCAGAAACAAACCTATATATCTACGGCAAACTGATTTTTGACAGGGAGGTGAAGATCATTCATTAGGGGTAAGAATAGTTTGAACAAATGGTTCTGGGACAACATGCAAAAGAATGAAATGGAACCCCTACCACACGGCATATACAAAAATTAACTGAAATGGATCAATGGAAAATATAAGAGCTAAAACCACAAAATTCTTAGAAGGAAACATAGGGGTAAATCCTGTAAAACCCAAACTAAAGCGGAGTCATTTATGTTGGAGCCAAAATAGAAGTGGACAATGCAGGCACATTAAAGAAAAATGAAACAGCCTTACCTAACATAAATTGCAGGAACTGACAGCTCTTCTCAGAAATTAGCACAGGATGCCAGCCAATCCTCTAATGTCAGGTCTGTTCATGCCATCTTTGGACTTCCTTGTTCCCCTGACTCAGCTACCTTGACACAAACAAGGAAGAAGACAACTAGGCAACCAATCAGCTGAAAAAGTCAAATAACCTCCACATTTACCCCATAAAAACCCTTTAGTCTGTGAGCAACGAAAAGCATTGCTCCTGAGTTTCCCAGCTTGCAGGTCAAAAGCCCTGCAATAAACTCATCTTTCTGCATTTTTTTACTTAGTGTGCAGAGTTTGGTTTTTGACCATCCTTACGAACTTGCATTTGGCAATGGATTCTTAAGTATGACATCAAAAGCACAAGCCACATGAGGAAACAATAGATAAATTAGACTTCATCAAAAATTTAAAAGTTGGTGCATCAAAGGACATTAGCAAGAAAGTGAAAAGACAACCTACAGAATGGGAGAAAATATTTGCAAATCATATATCTGATAAGGGTCTAGTATCCAGAATATTTAAAGAATTCATAACTTAAACAACAAACAACCCAATTAAAAAATGGGCAAAGGACTTGAATAGACATTTCTCCAAAGAAGCTATACACATGGCCGACAAGGACATGAAAAGATGTGCAACATCACTAGCCACTAGGGAAACGAAAATCAAAACCACAATGAGATACCATTTCATACCTACCAGGATGGCAATAACAAAAGAAAACAAGTGTTGTTGAGGATGTGGAGAAATTGCAAACACCACACATTGCTATTAGAATGTAAAATGTCTCAGCCACTGTGGAAAGCAGTTTATCAATTCCTCAAATATCCAAGCACAGAATTACCATATGACCCAGCAATTCCACTCCTAGGTATTGACAATGACTTTCTCCTTGACTAAACTTTAGTCAGGCTCCTCTAAGCCCTTTAGGCCTCTACCTTAGCATCCACCTGTGGGACTTATATCAACCAATTGTGGCAAGAATCCTGCTAAGTCAGTTTAGAGAGAAGCCTCACCTGGATACCTGATCGCCCTCAATATCTGATCGAATTCTTCAGCCCCCACCCATGGTATCTGATCACCCTGATCTGTCTTCAGTCAGAATCCTCTCAAGTCAATTTAGCCAGAATTCCCGCCTTCAACCCTTGATATTTCCTTTTAAGAAATTTCCATCCACTGACCTCAACCCTGCTCCTTGGCTATACATTCCTACTTGTTCATGCTGTATTTGGAATTGAGCCCAGTTCTATACTGAGATCTCTTTTCCCCTATAGCAATAGTTCCTGAATAAAATCTGTTCTTACTCCGTGAACTCCTGTCTGGCTCTGGTTTTCTTGAATAGTATTCACCTAACAGAATTGAAAACAGGGACTCACATAAATACTTCCACACAAATCTTCATAGCAGCACTATTCACAATAAATAACCCAAAGGTGTAAACAACCCAAACATTCATCAGTGGATAAAATTGTGGTATATACATACAGCGGAACGGAATATTAGCCCTAAAAAGGAATGAAGTACTGCTACCTGCTACAAGGTGGATGAACCTGAAACATGATGCTAAATTAAAGAAGATAGACACAAAGAGGTCACTTTCCATTTATGTGAAATATCCAGATTAGGTGAATCCATAAAGTCTGAAAGCAATTGGTGTCTGCTAGGGTCTGGGAGAGGGAAGAATGGAGAGTAACTGCTTAATGGGGGTGATGAAAATGTTTCTGAACTATATAGAATTGGTGGTTGCACAACATAGTGAATGTACTAAATGCTACTGAACTGTACACTTCACAATGTCCTGTGAATTATACCTCAGGAATAATAAAAAGAATTGTATAACCCAACAACCGAAGTTGTTTAAAGGTGTAGAATTACAATTACATATTGCGATGTGTGCTGGTCATTTATTTTCTGAATTTTTAAACTTGTCAGCGAGGTTTTGGTTTTTTTTAGCATTATATTCATTGGCACCTGATATACTATTAAAGGCTGCACGGCTTGGACTAGTCAAGGTAAGAAGGCGGTCATTCTCTTTCTGTTCCCATGGGCTGGGCAACAAGGTAAACCAGTTGGAAGTTTCCTTCACTCTAGAAATTCACCAGGGCACCCAAACCCCCAAATAACAGCCACGGCCTACTTAACATTTTACGGACCTGGACGCCAGGCCAGCGAAGGGCTCGTGGCACCGCTCTCTGCCGCACCTGGGCCTCGCGGGGACTCATCCCCGGCGGCACCACCTGCATGAGCCTCCAGGGCGCGGCCCGACCTCCTCAGCTCCGCCTCTTCCGCCCGCCCGCCCCGCCCAGCGCGCCAGCCGGGAGGCGGGCACCGGAATAGACGTTGGGCGGGCCTGCGGCGCAGCGCCTGGGAGGGGGCGTGCGGAGCGAGCGGCTGGCGGGCGCGCAGCCGGCAGCGCGGGGCCGAGCCCGGCACGTCGCGTTCCGTCTGAGGCTGCGGCGGCACGCACAGGTGGGCGGTGGCGGGGGGGCGTGGCAGGCCCGCGAGATCCGCACGGGGTCAGAGGTGAGCGAGCGGCTTCCCGAGTGGCTTTTCGGCGCTTCCCGGAGCCCGCGGGAGGAGGACTGGGAGACGCGGCGGGCCGAGCGAGTGACCCTCACTGCGGTCGCCTCCGTTCCCTCTCGCCGTGCTGCCAAGCCACGCTTTTCATTTTAGTTTTGACTTTTGGGTTCCAGTTACAGGTATATCCAGAAACGCGGAAGAATTGCTCGTAACGCTTTGGGGGGCGGGTTTCTTGTTGTCCGTTTTGAATAAAGGCTGTTGGCTCAGCTGTGGCGTTGCGGCGTTTGGCAGGTAAAACGTAAGTTGTTACCAAAGCAGCTGGCAGAGATTCAGGTCGATCAGGGAAATCGCTAGACTCGATTGCTACGTTTGAGTTGGATCAGTACTGGTGCTTGCCGTGTTTACTGGGTGTTCAGAAACGAACTTGGTGAAGAGCTGCCCCTGGAAGCCATTTCCCGCAACCTCCGCGCCGGAGGGGGCTGCTTTCTCTCGAGTCCAGTACTTTCAAGTTGCTGGTAGGACTCAACATAGGAAGTGGCCCCCGAGATTTTCGAAGTTGGATTAAGTACTCTGTACGAATGTTGACCACCGTGATGTAAAGTTAGGTCAAAATTCAGAAAAAAATATATCAGTCCGAGCAGAATCGAGTCTTTTATTTTACATGCTTTGCTTTTGAAAATCTAAAAATGGATGCTGGATTGAGTGGTCTGAAGGTTCTAAGGTTTACTACAAAGAATCTAAGATTAAAAACAGAGAGGTCAATTCTGGTCTAGTTGTGTGGTCTTAGGAAGGTTACTCGTTCTGAGTGCCTCATTCTGTAAAATGGAGACGACGATGATTGCAGTGGTTTTCTCACAGGACTCTAGTAAAATCTGTATACAGTCAGAATGGTTGGTTTGTAAGTGGTACGTAGTTGTTGGCTTTGGTCTGTAGTGTTTAAATAATTTAAAGTCACTAAGCCTTCCTCTCCCGCATCCACCCCAATTTGTTGACGAGAGATCTGATTTTAAAGTCATCACATTTTACACGTGCCTAGTGTATCTTCATCTTTGATTCAGTGGTCAGAAAATTTTCTCTTTAACTTAAATTCATCTTAAATCTCCTATGAGCTCTTCGAGGGTAAGATTAATATTTTTCTCATTTTTTAAATGATTATTCCTGGAAGTTCTGTGGTGCCTGTCATTTTTTGGTGGTTTTTTTTCGCCCCTGTTTTCTTCCTTTTTTTTAAACCTTTACGGCAAAACCTAAGTTTTGGGTTCACCAAAAACAAGCCAAAACCATTTTACTTTAAACGTACTGTTTTCTGTCGCTTGAAGATGTGCCTTTAGTTCAACTGTGTCTAGACACACGGGTTACAGTGAATTAGGTAAAGAGTAAGATTAAAAATAAGCTTTGTTTAGCATCGGTCTCAGAGCACTCCCACTGTGGGAGGCAGAGAGGATGGCAGCCGCAGACTTCCAACACTGGCAGCGCCTTTGAATCACCTGGGAAGCTCCAAAAATGCTGATCGCTGGGCTCTACTCCAGACTAGTTAATCAGAATCTCTGGAGGGTGGGGCACAGGTATCCCACTTTTTAAACCTCCCCTGGTTACTCTGTGTTGCAGACAGGATGAGAACCTGTGTTAGAGGGATGAGGTTCTTGGGAAGGGTATCAAGTTTGCTTGAGGAGGGGAAATGGAGCGACTGGAGCTGCATCTGGAAGATGTAGCCTGGGGTATGTGAGGTAACATCGTTAAAGGGCTTTTATCAGCTGGTCTGGTGAAATGTATGATTTGTAAAGTGGACTGCACAGTGGCCAAGGACAGTAGGCAGGTTGTTACAATGATCCAGAGGAATGGTGAGAGCAGGAGCGGTGATGATGGAGAGAAGAAATTCAAAAACATTTATTCTTTTCTCTCCTGGATGTGAAATATTTTTGAAGAAAGTGAATAATGATTTTTAACTTGCAAACGGTATTTTGTCCTACCTAGTTAAAACTGTACCTCTCAACAATGAGTACATAGATTGTGGTATGTGAATTTTATTGTTGCTGAATCTTAACGTGTTAGAAATATGTGGGTGTAAATAATTTTCCTTGTTAATAAGCCTCATTTCTCTTAATAGCTTTATGTTAATATGAGGTTTTTTGTTGTTTTTGCTTTCACAGTACTGTAAGATTGATATTAAAGACATGGTTTTCACCTCCCTTCATCAGCGCACATAAGTTTTCTCTTTTTTTGGACCCGTTTTTTATACCACAATGGTAAGCTACAGCTCAGTATGTTCACATTTGTGTTTTAGAATGTACTCTTCCTTCATCTCCTTAAAAATATCTTTATTAGAGATACAGAAATACTCTTGAAAGCTACCAAAGTTACACTGACCGGGAAATTACTTAGCAATCACATGGCAGAATCTAATCTACAAAATAGGGGACTCATCTCTCAATTTAGTGTTAATAATTATCGTATCCAGGTTACACAGGTAATCTGTCTGTCCTTATGTTTGTGAAGTATTAAAAAATATTTACTTCTATTTACTTTATCGTAGTCCAAATCGTTGTCAAGGAGGATGGGTATAAATACAAATAGTTTGAGGGGCACAGGTTTCTCATGTCTTAAAGATCCTCTTAATTTATATATATATTTTTTAATTTAAAAGCAAATGTAACCTGCTTACTGCACATAACATACTTTAAGCAGCAGAAGTGTTAGCCTTCTGATGGCACATTTCTGTTCACTGACCTACAGTCACTAAACATACTAAGGGTTGGGTATTTAACTTTTGCCATTAAAAACTGAAAAGAGAGAGGGAAGAAATCACTTTCTAATGTTTTAAAGAAGCAGCATCATTTGACAGTGAGAGAATAAATGAACACTCACCGTGTTGAATAAACCTCAGAAAACATTTATCTTCCTTCTCAAGACTCTTGGGATCTTGCCTGTCTGCCCCTGCCCTGTTAGAGAAAAGTGGAGCTGTGCACTGGGGTTCTGACCTCACCTTAGACCTTTTGAAGTTTTGATTTCAGAGGATGAAATATTTACTTGAGAAGACTATTTAAAACTGTCCTGTATTATATATTTGATTGTTTTTATTATAATTTTTTATATAAACTTACTGTAAGATTTTATGGCCAAAATAATTAAAAGAACCTTATCTGTTTGTCAAGAGTATATGTCCAGAGTTCTATTTTTGTGTTGGAAAATGATTTCTACCCAAGAGCGCCATCTTGAATCCTGGGAATCATTTTCATTGGGAATCTGCTCCTTGTAAGATTTTTAATAAATTGGTGTGAATTTATTTTAACTGAACCTTTTGAAATGATCGCATATTTCAGACTTTTTTCACTTATTACATTTTAGATGTTTGATAGTGTGGATTTTTTATTGCAGTCTAAAAAGGCTGGCTGTTTTTGTAAACATATGAGTTCTCCATCCTTAGGACTACAGTGACAGGGTCACTTAAACCTTTCCGTGATTTCTACAGGCTGGCAACATTTATTCTTCCCCTTACCCTGTTGGGATTTTGGTGGGTGCTGGGAATTTTTACCCCATGCAGCTTGGTAGGTTGAATTACTGGAGTCTACAAAATAAAAGAAAAATTTACGTCTTTGTAAATAAAAAATAAAGGTTCTGTTCCTCTCAATGGAATTAAAAGTGACTGTCGTTGTGAATGAAAAATACTATAGAAGGTGTGTGGTACTCAAACCACAAAACCAGAAAGAGAAATCATCGGTGGTATATTTGCTTAATTTTGTTTAAAACTTAATATTTTTTGTTCTTAGGCATCATTACAATAGAAAGCTTTACAAATGAGGAAGAAAGAACTTACTTTCTTATTTCTCCCCCTTGCCTTAAAGTTTCTAAGGAATGGATGAAGGATAGGGATCTACTGGTAGATCTTAAATTGTACACGTAGTAATAATACCATATTTCATCAATTGTAAGATGCCTTTTCTTTTACATTTTAGTATTACTGAATTGATGAGTCTACAGTCAGTGACATCTTACAGTTATAAGAGGCAGCACTTTTTTCTTTCTTGGTATTACCTAAAATATTGATGCATGCTTATAATTGATGATATCTTAAAGTCATTGAAGCCTGGTAATGATAGCCATCATTTATTGCATTTCTGCTAGGCACTGACCTAGAAACGTTGTATTACAGATTCTAAATTGATGTTAGGTATCAACGTAACAGTGCCACCAATTTTTAGGACTCCTACCAGATTAGAGTTTAATCTTTGCTTTACTTTAATTACAAACTTGATGGCCATTATATTTTCCTCATGGTGCTCTTAGAATATTAAGGAAATTAAAGTTTATAAAATGGTAGTAGTTACCATATCCAGCCCTTGGCCCTGTATCAACCTCACAAGCACTGGCCAGAGAAAACCATTTTGGTATTTCTTACCTAATTTGTTGTCATAATCGGGTGCCCAGGACTGCCATATTTTTTCTTTCTACTGTATCTTTTTTATTATTATTAAAGATTTTTATTTTTCCTTTTTCTCCCCAAAGCCCCCCAGTACATAGTTGTATATTTTTAGTTGTGGGTCCTTCTAGTTGTGTATACTGTATTTTGAGCATAGAATGGAGTGGGTGGAGCAGAGAGATAAAGGAAAATACGTTAGATTTGTTTTAGAAAATAAAACACATTTAAACTTAATTAAAGATCCTATATGTATGTTAAATTATCTTGTGAAAATAACTAATATTATCAAATACACTATTTACTTTTTTATAGCAACAAGCTTTGGAACTAGCTTTGGATCGTGCAGAGGTGAGACATCACTAAGTTAAATATTGAAATGTTGTTTTTAAGTGACAAAACTCAGTTTTAGATGTTTTTGTAGTCATTGTCAAGGGAGTACGTTAATAATATTTTAGGACAAATAATTTTGCTGTAAATTCGTAAAAACACCAGGTGATGGTTACATCATCTGTTACTTGGAATCCTCAGATAATAATGTTGTGCAATAAATATTTGAACAAGGGCATAGAATTTCTAAAATTGTATTTTCCTGTTTTGACAGATTTTCTATGTGCTATATTAAATAAATATAAATAGCTCAAAAATATATACAGTCCTTCCAATTGAATGTGCTATGCATATTCTGAACAGCCATAAAGCATACATTGAGAATGTTTCTGACCTATGAAACCACAGTTGTGAACTGTATGGTTTTGCTTATAGCAGTGAAATATTGTGCTAAATTTTAGTGCAGTTTAAATTTCATTTGCTTGTAATAGACATTTAGAAGTTAGGTAGTTTTTCCTATGAGATGTAATTTAATATGAATCATAGACTTCAGTGACTGAATAGCCTTTTTAAGCCTTACACATATTTTAAATATACTTAATACAGTTGTTCATATACTAAGCAAAAGGCAAGCTGTTTTCATGAACTTTTCTTTTTTTAGTACGTCATTGAAAGTGCCCGACAGAGACCTCCTAAAAGGAAATACCTGTCTAGTGGAAGGTATGAATACTTAATTGATGACAGATTTTTTGAAATATGATGCTAGCCACCATTTATTGCATTCTTACTAGGCACTGTGCTAGAAATGTTATATTACAGGTACTTTCCAAATATTAGAAATTTCTAAGTTGATGTTAGCTGTCATATCCACTCCTAATTTTGGGGAAATTGGGAAAAAATTAATGAAAACTTAAAAGTAATGTTTATTTTACAATTATAACATTCACATTATTTTGTATATTGTCTTTGTTTTATTAAATTTTAGAAAATCTGTATTTCAAAAACTTTATGACTTATATATTGAAGAATGTGAAAAAGAGCCTGAGGTTAAGGTAAGTATACATTTTTTATGTTGTTATGACTTCTGAAGTGTAGAGGAAGAGGGACAGTTGAAGGAGATCATGATTTATAATTTTGTGAGTGAACTAACATCTTTTCCAGCCAGACTGTAGACACTTCTGCAACTTCCCGAGAGCCCTGGCTAATCTGGCTTCAGGCAAAGAGCACCTGCTTAGTTAGGAGAAGGGAGCAGTGTTTACTGAGGAACAGATTATCTCATTGGGAAATTAGAAGAAGCAAAGCCACCATATATATTTTTTGCTTCTCTCTTCTGCAAAATGATTTGTAGACTAAAGACAGGAGAGGAAAAGTAGCCTCTCTTCTGGTGATTTGCACTGGAAAGTTAAAGCTATTACAGGACATGTAGGAAATTCAGGTTGATGATAAAAGTGAATTTGGTCACAAAAATTAGTTCATGGCCAGGTTAACTTAATTTGTGTTTATTTAGCATAAAAGTATGGGCAATAGAAATGTAATAGAAATTGATTCATTGATATCTTTTGGACTCTTTGGTTATAAGGACCTAAAGGGCTCTATGAGTTTCTCTTGTCTGTCTGTAATTTAAAAATGAACACCGTTTTACTTTTTAGGCAAAAAATTAGTGGCATTTCAGTAGTATCTAGCCTTTAAAACCTTAACATTAGGGGAAAAAATGATTGTTAAACTACAAATAAATCTTATGGTATGTTTTCCATAAGTTTTATGGAGGTAAAATTGACATACGATAAATTGTACTTATTTGAAAGTATAGTAAGTTTTGACATGTATATGGCCATGAAACTGTCACCACAATCAACATAACGTATCCATCACCTCAGAGACAGAACTAAATAGGAGAAATACATAAATAAAGATTCTAAATCGGGGTTGGCAACCATTGTCTACTAGCCAAATCTGGCCCACTGCGTTTTTGTAAATAAACTTTTATTGGAATCTAGCCACACTCATTGGTTCATGTCTTGTCTGTGGCTAATTTCAAGGTACAACAGCAGAGTTGAGTAGTTCCAACACAGACCATATGGCCCACAAGCCTAAAATACTATCTGGCCTTTTCACTCCAGAACTAAATGGTAACCAGCTAGTTTCCTTGAGGAGGTACTCGTACTGTCAGAATTTATCTAACTGTTCTGTCTTATATCAAATTATGAGGTTTTCTCTACACTTGAAAAGACTTTGAAATTTTAGTTTCTCTTTACTAGCTTTTTTTTTTTTTTCAGGAAGATTAGCCCTGAGCTAACTGCTGCCAGTCCTCCTTTTGCTGAGGAAGACTGGCCCTGAGCTAACATCCATGCCCATCTTCCTCTACTTTATACGTGGGACACCTACCACAGGTTGCCTTTTGCCAAGTGGTGCCATGTCGGAACCAGCCAACCCCGGGCTGCCGAGAAGCGAAACGTGGGAACTTAACTACTGCGCCACCGGCTGGCCCCTATTTTTTAAAAAAAATAAAGTGGCTAAAAGTTGTTTTGCCATTTTTTTTTCAATTTTCAAAATGTAGTTTTTTCATTTCTCTCTGTGTATGACTATATATGTACATATTTAAGATACCAAAAACATTTTTTTGAGATCCTGCAAAAATAATATCCTATTGACTCAGATATCTTTTGTAAATAAGATTTAGTAAAAGAAAGTGTTATAAGTGGGTTTTATTTTTACATCATATGCATTTCAAAATAATGAATTTTGATGTATATGTGTATTATATTTCCTGATGGATTTTTTTACCAGTAGTTTCTAAGGAGCTATTTAATGTGCACAAAATTGCTTAAATTTCTTACTTCCTCTTACCAGATAGATATTTTTAGCATTTTAACATTTCAGCTAATTAGAGCTGTTGAACTTGTTTGGATCTAATTTAGGCCTTAAAATATTTAAGAAATGTGCATCTATGACAGTATGACCAAAGAGAATGCCCCAAATTCTTTATTTATATAGATTTATTTATATAGACTTATACTTAATAGAAACTAATTATATAGCATCTTTGTTTTATATATTTACATTTTTTACCTTTTACTTGTTTTAATATTTTTAGTTTAGGATTTTCTACCTCTGTACTCAAAGGTACATATTTTATGTTAAAGTATTTTTGTTTTGTAGATCACTGGTTTTTCTTTGTGATACGAATTTGCATAAAACGTAGTAATAGATCAAAATTAAGTTGACATAGATGTTCCATCCTTGGTGGCTGTAGTGTTTGTGAATCTTCCCCATATACTCAGGATCATAATGTAGAAGGAACACCAAAATTTAGTTCAGGAGGTCTGATTTTGTTACATTTTAGCATTTTTTGTTAAGGATTATTTTCATGAGCTCCACCTCTTTTTAAAGCAGAAATTAAGAAGAAATGTGAACTTGTTGGAGAAGCTTGTTATGCAGGAGACATTGTCGTGTTTAGTGGTCAACCTATACCCAGGAAATGAGGGATATTCTCTGATGCTCAGGGGAAAAAATGGATCAGGTAAGAACCTTCAGAGAGCAGTGACCACAAAAATCCCTCTGCCAGGCCAGATGTGCTGTCTTTTAGAAGTAGTTTCTTAACTTGCTAAATGATCTGTCCTTCAGATCAGTAGTGACTTGATGAAAGAACACTTAGAGCCCAAATTCTCTTCTTTGTGATGTTTTGTTAGAATATTAAAAATTATCTTCAATATGATTAGCCTTCCTGAAGATGCATTTGAAAAGTATTCTAATTGAGATAGGTCTTTGAAGTTAAATTGTATAAGAGGTAATTTTTAAATAATTGTCAAAATTTCCCCTCAGTTGCGTTTTATTTTTTAAGATAGCATAAGGTGTTTAAAGTTAAGTTTCTCTTCTGCATTTTGGATATGCTCTGTGTCTGAAACCTTCAAAATTAAACAGACTCACTCCCTTTTGAATAATTTTCGTATGTTAACAGTTTATTTCTATTAATGTGAATTTGAAAACAGTTTTAAAATATAAATACTCTTAGATGTCACTAAAGAGAGGCCTAAAAATTTGATATCCTGCTGAAATGGGTTTTACAAGGAACTCACCTAGTTAAGAACTTTTTCTTGTGTTAATAAATCATTCTAAAATGTAACATGAAGAGAATTTTGTTCTTTTAGTAACCGTTTTTCAGATGAGGTACCATATCATGACTGATTTCCAGATTAGATTAAGCAGTCTTCAAGGAACTTTCAGTTACCAGCTTTGGAATTTTATCATATTCTGATTATTGTACTGCTGGCTTTCATTTGTATTATGATTGTTATGCCAGATGTTTTTCCATTATATGTTAGGCATTTTCTCCTTTCTGGTCTAAAATTTTATAAAGTTTATCAAGTCTTTTAGCAGTATGTAAGGTGATTCACTTATAAGATGTAAATAAAGACCAAACTTTAGGAGAGCCTTTGGCTTTGTTCTCTTTTTTTATGAAAAGTCATTTAAATTATGCACGTAGGCTTTTTGGTGAGCCTGATTATTTTCTGTGTTTTAAAATTAAGATTCTGAGACCATTCGACTGCCTTATGAAGAAGGGGAATTACTTGAATATTTGGATGCAGAAGAATTACCTCCTATTTTGGTTGATCTCCTAGAAAAATCTCAGGTACCAAATTTTCCTGTTTATGTCCTTAGATTTGTCAACTGTATGTCATTTTGTGATAAAGGATATTTAATTGTGTTCTCAGCAGTGCTTAGAACATGGAATGAGACATCATACATAGCTATATGAAAATTGGTTTGTGGTAGGATATTTATCTTTTAGGCTGTACTGAAATGTATAGATTTAGTTGATTCCTCTAGAATTTCTGTAACAATTAACTCATCTACTGGAAATCTCTCTATAGCTACGATCAAGAAATCATAGAAGAAATTACTCCCTTGACTTCAATCCACCCCATACTATGTACTTTATTGAGGAACAAGAAGCCATCAGATGGGAACTCTCATTTCCTCCTAGCACTAGTCCACCAGCATCCCGGTATCTCTGTCCACTCTTTCTGCCTGCCTTTCTATTAAAATGAAGTAAGCTGTTCCTAAGGCATTCTTTCCACTTATATTCTGGATCATCCTCCTCCTCAAGTAGTTGCAACTATAACCTCCCTGTCTTCTATCATCTGTTTCCCCCTCTCAGTTAGGTAAAGAATACAAGAATATTGTGCTGTCTCTCAACTTTAAAAAAAATTCTTTTCTGTTCTCATCTTCGTTGGTTCTTTAGCAAAGTTCAGTGCATGTGATTACTTTCTCTTTGAAACACCCTTCTTTTGGCGTCTGAGACATCACATTCCTGGTTTTCCTCTTCTGTCTCTATTCCTTCAGTCTTTGCTGTCGTCTCTGTTCCACCTGTAAATGTGTGCAGGTTTCAGTGTTTAGTCCTAGGCATTCTTTTCTTTAGTAACACTCTCCCTGGATGATCTCAACCGGCTCTATGAGTTTAAAAATGACATTTAATCCCTTGCTTATCTCTCACAATGACTCTTCCACCAATCTCCAAACTTACATATTTACTGGAATGTGTAACAGGTTCTTCAAACGTAACATGACAAAACAGAAGTTTTTATTTTTCCTCCCAGACCAGTTCCTTTACCAGTCTTAACACCCAATGAATGACACTACTCTCACCTTTCACATTTTTTCTATCAGCAGATATCAGCTCTACCTTTAAAATGTATGGTCAAGACCTGCTATAGTTACCTTGCTAAACTCCCTCCTTTCATTCTAGAACCCCATAAGTTCTCCACAGATAGCCAATTAAGCTTATAAAACAAAAATAAGAAAAACAAAAGCAAAAAAACAAAGTTCCCTGCTTAAAGTTCTCTAGCATCCTCTCACTGCACAAATCCCCTGCCTTCCAGTTTGTCTTCACCTCTTGATTTTCATCCCCACTCATTACACTCCAGCCATCCATACCTTCTTTCTATACTAAAACATGCCAATCTTATTCCTCGTTATTCATCTGCTTTTTCTTCTAGAATCTGGAATGGTCTGTCCCAGATGTCTAGCCCTTTGTGATTCAGGTCTCAGCTGAAACATCACTCCTTCAGGCAGGTTTTTAATCAAGCACATAATCTAAATTAGTCCTTCCCCATTTTGTTTCCTTTGTAACATTCATCACTATCTAAAGTTATCTTGTGTATTTGTTTACATGTTATTGCCTGCCTTCCCACACTGAGAGCAGTTGTTGTCTCACCACCGTATCTCTGTAGCTTCTTGGATAGTGACTGACACATAGTTCACATTGTAGTGGCTCAATAAATATTTGTTTGAAAGTGTGAGCATGATAATGACTGATAACATGGAGGTCACAGTGCTAAAAGTTCTGAATGGGTGAAAAAAATGCTATGAGTGACTGGCAAGTGATAATCAGCAAAACTTGAATGATGAAAGTTCTTAACTGTGGACTTAGCAAAAGGATTAGAAAATATTTTTTACAAAAGATTATTATTTGAGTTTATAATTAGCCTTCTTACTCTTATTAATAAATAATGACTGCTTCCTGGAAATTCTAACAGAGCAAATACAGCAATTGTATCCAGAACCAGTCTCCAGTAGGGTTGATTGGCAATTTATAACAATGATAAAGTTAGCAAAGTATGACATTGAGCCAGTGAGCATCAAGAACAGCAGCACTTCTGATGATCTATAACATTAATATATAAAGGCCAAAAAGTCAGTCTCTAACTGGAAACCATTGAACAGTTTTAAAGTGCTTCTTGAGTCATGGTGATGAAGATAAAATAATTCCTCTTAAAAGGTTTATGTAAATCTACCAAGGAAGTCCATTTGAGAGTATGTGAGTGGCCGGAAACATTGCACAAGAGTGTAAAGAACCTGAAAGATTCTCTATAAACCCACTTATTTAGGCTTTTGAAAAATGGCATTTACTTAAATATTTTCACTCAAAACAGGTTAATATTTTTCATTGTGGATGTGTCATAGCAGAAATACGTGACTACAGGCAGTCCAGTAATATGAAATCTCCTGGTTACCAAAGTAGGCACATTCTCTTACGTCCAACAATGCAGGTAAAGAATGTTCACTTAAGTATTGTTCTTAGATTTTATTTGGAGTTCTAACCTAAAGTCGTTATATGTTTGCACACCTATACATTAATGTGTTCTTTACATTTTTATTTTCTCTAGACTTTAATCTGTGATGTACATTCAATTACAAGTGATAACCACAAATGGACCCAGGTTGGTTATTTTGTTTTTTAATCCCAAACAGGCAAAATATAGGATGAAACAATACTTACCATTAAGTTAAACAACGGATATTTTCTGCTGGCAATTTTATTCATGAGTAAAGTTTGGGATTCCTGTATGAGCTTTAGAAGTTAAGGATCTCTTCATACAAGCAGTAATTCCTTAAGGGACTAAAACAGTTCAGTCTCAGTTCCTTTAAGACGTGGTGAAATAGGGTGAGGTTGACCTGATCTGCCCAATGTGAAACTTGGGTTTTTATCCCCTCTGAAACAGAAGAATAATGTTTTGTTTGTACCTTAGGTACAAATACTGATTTTCTTTTATCTAGAGTTCTAAAGCAAGCCTAGCGTTTTTGCCATTCATCCTGATTGTAGCACTAGGGGACCACTCCTACCCCTGAAACAGCCAGGTAACCCTCTAGGGCTTGCTCACTATATATGAGGTTCCCACTCACAGGAGTGTTCACTTATTTCTCTGCCCCATAGAGAGGAATAGTTACTAAACCAAAGAGAATATCGATAATGAGAATTATTCTATCTGAAATATGATTATAAAGTAAGATTCAGTTCATCAGTAACTATCAAGTGTTGTATTTTAGTTTGGGCTATAATCTTTTCATTTACAAGAAGGTTAAAAGCTATTAAAAGAAAATTCAAAAATAAACTCATTGGTCATCATTGGAGGTTGCTAGGGTATCAGTTTTCTTACTCTGAAGATTCATAAAGAGAGCAACGAAAGCATTTATTTGGCCTTTCCTGTATGAACTGTATGTTAGGTAGCCAAATAGTAACTAAGGGAAAATTCTTCTTTAGAAAAATTCAAGCTAATAGTTACAAGAGAAATGATAAACTTTTAAAAATATCAACTTGGAAATCTTAATCTATACAGCTATACTTCTTAGATGTGAAAAACTGTTGGATTATAGGTTCATGGGAATTTTTGTAATGCAGAGATATGACTAAGCCCACTGGTATGAAAATGGGACACATCATTGTGTGCCTTCTAATGCATGAGAAAGTACACGGTAGTACCGGTGAAAAATGCTTGTCTAAAACACTAGAACCTGAATTAAACCAAGCCTCTACATCTAACAGTTTGTAGGCAATTCAAGGAATAAAAGAAACCGTTAAAGGACATGATGAGGAAGCAACCACCAGATGCAGTTAAATGATACCATGAGAAAGCAGCTGGTCAAATCCAACAACTCAATTGCATGAGGAAAGAAAAAAAGATCGGGGGGAGAAGTGATCATTACAGAATAAAAAAAGATGTTTAAGAGAGAGAAAAACCAAATACAATGCACACGGTTTGTTCAAGTTCAAATTCAAACAAACTGACTGAAAATACACTCCTGAAATAATGGGAAATTTAAATCTGGACTGATTATTAGAGGTCCTTAGCAGTTAGCAATGCTTGCTGAAGTATTTCAGGTTAAATACAACATCAGAGATGTATTTTAAATTACTCTAGCAAAACAAAAATGAAAAAGTTAGTAGTTAAATGAAATTGAGTGTTGGTACATGTGTGTCATTACACTTCAGCTTTTGTGTATTTTTTGAAAATTTCCGTAATGAAAGGTTGAATGAAACTGTTGAAACAACCAGTGTTGGGTTTTTTGCAAAACTTCTTATTCAGCAATATTAATTGACTAATTTGACTTTAAAAAATTTAGTTATAGCTACTAAAATATTTCAGAGATAAAGCAAAAACAATAGGGTTCAGTAAAGTTACATGATACCAGTAAAAAGCCTGTATCCACTTTGGGATTGGGTTTATAAGGTTTACACAGTATTCGTGTAGTCAGTTTCATTCCTGTAATCAAACAAAGCTGAGTATAGAATGTGACCATTATCTCTTAGTTACTGAAAATGCCACGATCCATCGTACTCTGTAAGGTTTGTCGGGGTGGAGGATTTTATCTGTTTTGCTCACTACTTTAAACCCAACTCCTAGAACAGTACCTAACACATCATAGGTACTCATAGTAAACACATCATAGTAAATATTTGTTGGATTAATGAATAGACACTCTTAACAATTTGACCATTTTGTACACTTTACTAATTACTGAATTTCCATTAGTAATTTCATTGTGCTGTCAAGTTTCTAAAGTTTACAGACTAAAGTTGGAACTTGAAATACCATATTTTACTGTAGTCCTAGGCAGAGTTCCAAGGAATATTTCTAGATGAAGTGGTAAGTATGATTTGAAAATCTTAAATCTGGTGTTGACATGCGCTCTTATACATTTCAGGAAGACAAACTTTTGCTTGAGAGCCAACTGATCCTTGCTACAGCTGAACCACTATGTCTTGACCCTTCTATCGCCGTAACCTGCACTGCAAACAGACTGCTCTATAACAAGCAAAAGATGAACACACGCCCAATGAAACGGTAATTACCTTTGTGGAGTGATAAACCAAAAGATGCTCCTAAACATGTAGCTCTAAATTTGGCTCTTTATGGTCTCTTTTCCCTCCAAAGTATGCAAGTGCTATGATTTTTTTTTTGAAAATAGCATTTTTAATTGCCTTATGTTACTTTTTTTGTGTAAGTATTGTGATTTTTTTAATACCCTTGCTTTCTATTGAAGTGATGCATTCTCTGCATTCTTTTAAAGAACAAACTTCTTAAGCTTCCTAAAAGTTTAGAGCTTGTTCACCAAACAGATAGAGGTTGAGAAGAGACAAGTATGAATGGAAACAATAATTTCTTTACTTCCTAATATCCAGTAACCCATTTAATTTTTATTAATAGCACTTGTTAAAAAAATTCTAAATTTGTTTTTGGGATTAGGGAAAATATCATAGTTTTAAAAGTCAGTTTATAACTAAATGTCTTTTTATAACATGGTAATTTTGTCTTTAAATGTTTTAGCATCTGTTCTTGATAAAATAAAAACACATGTTAATTTGGACTGCAGTTAATAGGTGGCTCAGCACTAGTTCTCTTTACGTAATTGTTTGAGTTGCCCACTTTGGACCTTTTTCAAGTTTGGAAGGGCTCAAAAAACCTATCCACTTCTAAATTCCCTGATTTCCTATTGAAATAATATATGCTGAGGAAAAGGTACAGCTTTGGAAATAGTCAAATAAGTTCATATAGGATCTGTCAGCCGTCCTATGAAGTCTCCTTGTATCTCTATCCACATCTCTCCGTGCCCACTGCCAGTACGTGGTCAAAGCCACTGTCATCTTCATCTTGACTTCTTTAAGAAACTCCTACCTAACTGGTCTTCCTGCTTCCACCTTTGCTCTGCTCGTCTATTCACCATTTAGGCAAACCAGAGTAATTTAAAACCCTCAAAGCAGATCATGCCACCACTTGCTGAAATTCCCTTAACAGAATCCCATCACATTTCACATTAAATCTAAACACGTTATCATTGATCTGCAAGGCTCCTGTCTCTCTCTCTGACCTCGTCTCCTTCATGGACTCTGGTGCTCTAGTCACACCTACCTTTTGTTCTGTTTTTAAAACAAGCTAAGTTTGTTCCAGCCTCACCACCTTTTTAAATTCTTCTCTCTACTTCAAATGCTGATTTCCTGATCTTTCCATAGCTGGTTCCTTCTCATCATTCATATCTCAGCTCACGTCATTTCTTCAGAGTCCTTCCCCAGCCTAATGTTGCCCTCTCTATCGCTTACCACAGAACCGTGTGTTTTGTTCTCTTACTAACTGCTTTCTGAAATGATCTTACCTGTTTACTTGTGACTGACTGTCTTCCTCTCTCGACTAACAGCTCCAGATAGCAGGAATTTTGTCAGTCGTTTTCATTTTTCTTTCACTAGTGTCCAGAACACTGCTTGGCCAGTGATAGTGTTCTACAGATATTTATTATTTAATTACATATTTAATGCTCACTGATTTAATTTAAATGCATATGTATTCTGAGTTTCTCTTATTAGCTTTGTTTAATTCAAATTTCTTAACATTTCAGGTGTTTCAAGAGGTATTCTAGGTCCTCTCTCAATCGGCAGCAGGATCTGTCTCACTGTCCACCTCCTCCTCAGCTAAAATTACTTGATTTCTTACAAAAAAGAAAGGAAAGAAAAGCAGGTCAGCATTATGACCTCAAAATTTCTAAAGCAGGAAATGTAAGTATGTATTTTTTTTAATGAAACATTATTATGCCGAAAGACTTGCCTTATTTTGGATTTTCAGTATATTTACATTGTTTCTAATTTTTCAGTGTGTAGATATGTGGAAGCAGAGTCCCTGTAACTTGGCCATACCTTCAGAAGTGGATGTAAGTCAATTCATGAATTGCACTTATTTCATAGAAGGTACCTAAGTTTAACTAATGGTAGCTTATACTTTGGGAAAACAAGGAATCTTACATCTTTTAAAAACAAAATAGTTCTTTTTTAAAAAAGCAACTGATCATTTTTAGAAGCTGTATTCTTTCACATTAAGTTGTCTAAGAACGTACTCCCTTAATATAGGTCTGTGTTTAAAGCAGGAATAATAACCAAAGAATTTCAAAATGTGGAAAAAGATGATACATATTACATAATATGCATAAAATGCCTGTGCGTTTTTTCATAATATGTCATCATGATTTCTTGATAGTTAAATTTAAAAATTAATGATATTGGAGCAGTGGCCGAGATTAGGAACCTTTAATGGTAGTCTTTGCTGATCTGTAGTTAACATGAACTATAAATGATCAAAGACAGGAAAGGGGTCTTGGTGAGAGGTCTCTTATTTCTTTTTTTTTTTTTTTAAAGGTTTTATTTTTCCTTTTTTCTCCCAAAGCCCCCCGGTACATAGTTGTGTATTTTTAGTTGTGAGTCCTTCTAGTTGTGGTATGTGGGATGCCACCTCAGCAGAGTTTAATGAGCGGTGTCATGTCCATGCCAGGATTCGAACTGGCGAAACCCTGGGCGTCCAAAGCAGAGCGCACGAACTTAAACCACTCGGCCATGGGGCCAGCCCCTCTTAGGTCTTTTATTTTCCTATTTCTTATGTTCCTTTTTATTTTTCATGCAGCTCTTTAAGATTGATTAGTTATTTTAACAGATGTCTGCTCTTCTGCTTGTATATCCTTCTCAGGCTAGCACATGTCTTATTTTATTATCTATGATTTTTTTTTTTAAATTGTGAAAAGTACAAAGCCAAAAGCATCAGAGGTAGACTGTATATACAACTCAAGGGAGTAAGCCACATTCTCTTTTGGAAACTTATGTGCTCCTTGAGAAATTCAACCTGAAAAAAGATGTTTAGTGTAAATACCCAAGAGTGGAATTTAGCCCTGGAGGGCAGGCTGGCTGTCTAAAGCAAGGCTTCCCAAACTTTAATGTATGTTCAAATCGCCTGGGTTGCTTGTTGAAGTGCAGATTCCAATTCAACAAGTTGGGCTGAGGCCTGAGATGCTGCTGCTGAGCTTGTAGGTTGCATGGTACTGGGATCCACAGACCACGCTTTGAGTAGCAAAGCCCCAGTACAAAGTTTCTCACTCTAATTCCATCAGAAGAGTCATCTAGGATACCAGTTAAATATACAGATTTCAAGCCCTGCTTCAAACCTACTTACTGAGTAAGGTCTCCAGGGGAGAGAAATGGAAATCTGAAATTGTTACCACGTGCCCAGGTGAGTCTAAGTTACTCTTAAGATTATGGTTACTAGGAAGGTGAGAACATTTGATTCAAATGAACTTGTATGAGATATATGGAATATGTGGTCCAAGTCTGACTAGAAAATTGGAAAGGTTCACAAAAATTTTATCAACTTTAATGTAACTTCCCTCATCTCTTTCCAGTTTTGTCCCCACTGTTACACAACAACTCCTATTCCATTGAAAACCCAGCCAAAGAAAAAGATCCTGGTCCTAATCATCTCTCTGACATTCAAATTTCTCTAAATGACAAGTGTGATAACTTATGGACTAAAAAGAGGCACAGTCCAAAAAAGCAGCTGTGTTTATTAGATTTATTTAATGGCAAATGTTTTATTTTAGAAACCAGTTGGTTTAATTGAATATATCAGGAGAGTTTTAAACTACAATCATGCACCACGTACTGATGTTTCAGTCAATGACAGGCTGCGTATATGACAGTGGTCCCATGAGATTAGTACTGTATATCCTAGATTTATAGTAGGCTGTACCATCTAGGTTTATGTAAGTACACTCGGTGATGTTCACACGACGACTTCATTGCCTAACAGTGCGTTCTTGGAGCATATCCCTGTTGTTAAATGACGCATCTATGTACTTAAGCATAAGTAGTTGGTGATATTGGTGATTCAGTAATTCTTGTGCCAAAAAGTATATTAAGTTACATACATTTTTCTCTTTAGTCATAATAGTGATTCCATTATATCGGCTGTCTCTTAATTTGATTTCTTAGGTGGAGAAATATGCTAAAGTGGAGAAGTCTATCAAATCTGATGACTCACAACCAACAGTCTGGCCAGCCCATGTAAGTAACCATTGCATTCTCCCTTTCTAATGATGCTTTTTCTAATCTGAGATCTGAATTTATTAAACATAAGGTGCAGTTGCCTTTAATTTGGGACCTTCTTTTTTTTAAGGACTTTCTGGGGGATTCAGTAAATTAAAAGAAGGAGCAACTATTTAGTTTTGTTTTTATAAAGTATGATTTCCATTTTAAAGGGCAATTTTATTGCATAACTTCATTTTTACTTTTGGTTGCATATTGCTACTTCTGATTTGTTTTCTGTTTCAACTTAGTAATTAGTAAATTATTCTAAGGGTGTCTCTTAAGAGAAGTGTTCCATGAAAGTTTCCCTAATTGCAATAACCTCTTTAAGGGAGAAATAAGCATAATGTATTAAATTAGGTAAGTCTAGGAGTGAAATGATGAGAGATGTTTTATATGTATGATAGCAGAAAGAATAATGACATATAGAAACAGATCTGTCTTTGAAAGTTGTGTCTTTTTAATATTTAATATTTGCATTCATATGTCCAGTATATGAAATTCTGCCGTATTTCACTCAAGCTTATTCAAGTAAATACCCCATTGGAACTCTGATTTCCAAAGTACCATGTGAAAAAGAATCCTGGGCTTTATTCTAGTAAGCATTCTTGAACAGGTCTATAGCCCAAGTGCCGTGTGTCTTCCTGTTGCCTGGTACAAATTAGTATACAAATTATTCCTGATTTTTGTTAATTCTAATGATATGTTTACTGGAGAAGGTATTTATTTGGGATGCTCTGCCTTTTTCAGGATGTAAAAGATGATTATGTATTTGAATGTGAAGCTGGTAATCAGTATCAGAAAACAAAGCTGACCATTTTACAGTCACTTGGTGATCCACTTTACTATGGTAGAATACAGCCATGTAAAGAAGATGAAGAAAGTGACAGCCAGATGTCTCCATCCCAGTGAGTTCTGTAAATACATGTAATTGACAAAACCAGTCATCGGAGTTTAATTTGCACCTATTGATGAACCATTAATGAATAAAAATTTCCCTTCAAGGATTCATTTGTTGGTTAAATACTCCAATTAGATTTGGCAGTAGTGCTAAGTAAACTTAAATTGTGGTTACCATGTTGTCCAAGAGTTATTTAAAATAGTAATAATTTCTTTTTAGAAACATATGGTATCATTATTTTTATATTTGCTTTGAAGGATATGCCTTCGATATCCCTGTTGGTATGTTTATGTGTTGCCTCTTATGACTTTAACCTCTGAGCATGAAGTGTTTCCAGGCAATATTTTGTTTAAATGGGAGGCAAATTCATTATAAATGTAAAAGTTGTTGAAGATACTTGGTATTTCAGCATTCTGTGTAAGGACATGGATTCTGCTTAGTGTAGTTATTGGCCATAGAAATAGATATAGTTACGGTGCCGGTCTGGTGGCACATTGGTTAAGTGCGCACGTTCCGCTTCAGCGGCCTGGGGTTCACTGGTTCAGATCCCAGGTGCGGACATAGCACTGCTTGGCAAGCCATGCTGTGGTAGGTGTTTTACATATAAAGTAGAGGAAGATGGGCATGGATGTTAGCTCAGGGACAGTCTTCCTCAGCAAAAAGAGGAGGATTGGCAGCAGTTAGCTCAGGGCTAATCTTCCTCACAAAAAAACAGGAAAAAAAAGAAATATATATAATCTTCCAAAACTTATGGAGTACATTTATTTAGTACAAGGTACCAATATTTAGTTTTCTCTTATTTAGATGTAGTTGGCATATAACATTATGCTTTAGGTATGTACCATAATTATTTGATATTTGTATATATTGCAAAATGATCACCACAATATCCATGACCATACATAGTTAAAAATTTTGCGGCGGACCGGCCCAGTGGTGTAGTGGTTGGGTTTGCACGCTCTGCTTCAGTGGCCCAGGGTTCTCAGGTTCGGACCCAACACCACTTGTTAAGCTATCCCTGTGGCAGCATCCCACATAAAACAGAGGAAGATTGGCACAGATGTTAGCTCAGAGCCAGTTTTGCTCACCAAAAGAAAAAAAAAAGTTTTCATATGATGAAAACTTAAGATCTACTCTCTTAGCAACTTTCAAATATACAGTACAGTATTATTAACTATAGTAATACTGTACGTGTATTTATTCTTGTTAGTTTTGTTTTTTTATCAAGTTGATGCTGTTTTGAAAAGAATAAAAAACAAAGAGAGGACCTCAGCAGGAAAAGCAAGGTCCAGGTCTATGTTAAATCATTGATAAAGCCTTACACAAAATGCTAATTGAAACTACACCAGAAAGATGAATTTTAAACATTAACCTCACCAATAACCTACATAAAAGTTGATAGGAAGAAATAGTAGCAATCAGGGAATCCTTGGCTAATTTTTTCACATTAGCAGTTTCTACTGTTGAATACTAAGTAGAAAGATCAGATGTTTTGATTACAGTAGTCCCACCTTACCTGCAGTTTTGATTTCCATGGTTTCAGTTACCCAGTCAACTGCAGTCCGAAAATAGTACATGAAACATTCCAGAAATAAATAATTCGTAAGTTTTAAATTGTGCACCCGTCTGAGTAGCATGATGAAATCTCAAGCCGTTCCACTCTATCCCACCTGAGATGTGGATCATCCCTTTGTCCAGCATATTCACACTGTATATGCTACCTGCCCATTATTCACTTAGTAGCCATCTCCGTTATCAGATCAGCTGTCACAGTGCTTGTGTTCAAAGAACTCTTATTTTACTTCATCCTGGCCCTGAAGCACAAGGGTAGTGATGCTGGCAATTCAGATATGCCAAAGGGAAGCCATAAAGTACTTCCTTTAAAATGAAAAAGGTGAAGGTCTAAGGAAAGAAAGCAGGTCATATGCGGAGGTTTCTAAGATCTATGGTAACTTTTATTACAGTATGTTGTTATAATTGTCTTTTGTTATTAGTCACTGTTAATCTCTTACAGTGCCTAATTTATAAATTAACCTTTATAATAGGTATGTATGTACGAGAAAAAACATAGTGTGTAGGGTTTGGGCTGTTTGTGATTTCAGGAATCCCCACAAGGTCTTGGAATGTGTCCCCCACAGATAAAGGGGGCCAACTGTATCTATATTTTTAAAAATCTTTTCCTTAAAGATATATATTGGTCATTTTAAATAAATTTAACTTTTCTCAAACACAAGGGAATAATATTATTTTTAATAATTAAAAAAAATTGATTCAAAAAGCCAACTGACTAGATGTGTTTGACAAGAAGATAATTGAATTTTTTGCCTTTACATCAGGGAGTCGCTGCAAAAATGCTGCATGATTTATTACCTTCCAGTCATTCTTCCATATTCATAAATTACTTGATTTTAGAACTATGAAGTTGAAGTTTGAGCTGCATTAACCAAGTTTTTTTCTTTTTTTACATTTTATATTTCAGCTCCTCCACAGATGATCATTCAAATTGGTAATTAAAAAATAAACAAACTCACTATTTTAATCTGTTAAGAAATCATATAAATGTCAAACTCTTTAAAAAGACTTGGTAAAGACATTTTATTTGAATTGGCAATAAGCTATCTTCCTTGTCTAAAATATATTCTAAGATCCTGCTATATAGACGTTAATAATGACTTCCAAAATCAAAGGTTGAAGTGAGAGGAAGGCCAAAGGCCCTGCACACCATAGTTCAGGGAGCTTTGCTGTAGGGCAGACACTTACAAGGCACTTGGCAATTTTCAACCCAGATTTTGTTTTGGTACATAAGCTGTGTGCCAAAATAAATCTCTCTAAATTAAGTCAGCCAAATTATTCACAGGATTATTTAATAATGCATGCAAAACTTGGTCATTGCTTCATAAGTTTAAATGTATTTTTAAATTTTTTTTTTATGCTATCTTGGTAGAGTCTAAGTCAATTTGTAAAATTACTATCACTGAAATATGGCAGCCTTCGAAAGTAATCCCAGAGCTTCTTATGACAACTCTTATCTAATACTTTTCTCTCTTTTCTAAACATTTTAGGTTCATTATTGGATCAAAGACTGATGCTGAGAGGTAAAAATATTTGCATCTTTATTTTTGATCTGGATTGATATGAAGTAGTTCACTGTTAGAGGACAGAGAGTACTCTGTTAGGAGTCGAAACTTTGATTTTAGTTATATCTTTGGTATTCTAGGATTTTTTTCATAGAATTAGGAAAATGATAGAAGAATAATGTTTAAAATGTTTTATTTTAAATAAGAAAACTTAGAAATATCTAGGCTAGCTAGGCAAAACAGTTTCTAGGTAGTACTTTAATCAGAATGTAAGTGAAAGTTATTGGGTAATTTCTTTGGCTGCTGATTGGTTAAATAATCCCTGTAATTTCCGTATTAGAAACAAGATACTGAAAGTCTGTGTTTAGATTTTTTATTAGCAAAATGTTTTTGAGCTTTAGCTTGTCATTGAAAAGATTAGGAGAATGTACTTTTAATACAAAGATAAATTGTCTAGTTTTTATCTTCGTGTTTTAATGGAACATTTTTTTCATTAACGGTTATTATTCATTTCCTATATAATAAATTTTTGTTTAAAACACAGTTAGCTAATCCTTATTTGTTTTCCCCTAATATTTCAGGGTAGTCAATCAGTACCAGGAATTGGTTCAGAATGAAGCCAAATGTCCAGTCAAGATGTCACACAGCTCCAGTGGCTCAGCCAGCTTGAGTCAGCTTTCTCCAGGGAAAGACACAGAAGTGTGTTTGATAACTTGTTTGTGCCTAATTGTTTCTCAAGGAATCTGAGAAATATTAAGGACTATTTTTTTGAGGGATGGGGATATTATTTAGTTTTGTTTTTGCTTTTAACTTTTTCTTATTACTATTATTGAACTTTTTATAATGGAAATTTTCAAATTACACAAAGATAAAGGGAAAAATTTAATGAACACGTGTGTATACTAAGCACCTGGTTTCAACAGTTATTATTTTCTGGGAAAAATTTAAGGTGGGCTTTGACCTCATTTAAATCCTCTGCCTTTCTCCCTCAAACCCTTTCATCCCATCTATTACTCAGAAATCCTTTCTTCATTCTTTATGTATACTGTTAATTTATTTCATGGATCTCTTTGTGAAATTATATTCTTCTGTAGCATCTTTAAAACCCAGTCCTTAACCACTAAGAGTACTTTTCAGAGTTTTAAATTGTATGTTTTCATCTAGGTGTTATAGTGTATTAACTTATGAATTTCTGATTTGACCTAAATTTTAACAAGAATACTTAATGTCGCTCTCTCTTAGCAGCCTGAGACTGTGTCAGTTCAGTCTTCAGTATTGGGGAAGGGAGTAAAACATCGACCTCCACCCATCAAACTTCCCTCAAGCTCAGGAAATAGTTCCTCAGGTATTACATTCCTTAGTTTTGTGTAGTCTAGAGTAAGAAACAT